>NC_137050.1:27582640-27730140 GCF_032717465.1 Coenobita brevimanus
TCCTCTCCGCATGGCCAAACCACCTCCGTGTGTTTCTCCTAACGTTTCCTGTCACATCCACATCCAAACCACAACACTCCTTCACTTCCTCATTTGTCAGTCTATCTCTCCATGTGACTCCACATGCTCCTCTCAAATAATTAATTTCCTCTGCTCTCACTCTTGACTTCTGTTCCTCCAACATGGTCCAAACTTGGTATCACAATACTGTCATGTAGTAACTATTTCACTTCCATGCTCACTTCCCTGTTTCTTATCACTACTTTCAGTGAACCAGCAACCTTTCTTCCTTGTTGCACATTTTCAAGCACTTCACCCTCTAAACTTCCATCCTTACTCATTATATTACCCAAGTACTTAAATGCACTCACATTTTCCACTTCCTCCTCATCCAAACTCACTGTACATTCACTGACTTTATTCCTCTCAAAGACCATAACTTTCCTCTTCCCTACATTCACCTTTACATTCCATTTCTTACACACTCTCCCAAACTCATCCACCAAGCATTGCAGCTCCCCTTCATCTTCACTTTAAAACACAGTATCATCCCCAAACAACAGTACAGGGAGTTTCCAAACACTGCCCTCTCTCATTAGGGCCACTCCAACATCCACTGCACTACCTTGTATCTCTTTTATAACCCCATCCATAGACAGATTGAACAACCATGCAGACATGACACGTCCCTGTTTTAATCAAACCTTCAAATAGAAAAATTCACTCAGTTCACTATCACTGCAGCCTTAGCACCCTCATACATACTTTTTACATCATTCAACAACTTCCCATCTACTCCAAATATTCTTAATACTTTCCACAATCCTTGTCTATTCACCCTGTCATATGCTTTCTCCAAATCCATGAAGGCCACATACAACTTCTTTCCCTTCTCTAGAAACTTTTTCACTACAGATCTACAAATGAATATCCGATTTACACAACTCTTCCCTTCCTATAACCTCCCTGTTCTTCTCCAACTAATTCCTCTGTTATTTCCCTAACCGGTCAATTAGTATCCTACCATATACTTTTCCTATTACACTAAGAAGACAAATGCCCCTATGATCACCACACATTTCTTTTTCCCCATTTCCTTTGTACAGGTGAATAATTATATCTGCTTTCCAAAAATCCGGGAATCTACTGTCCTCCCAGTCCAATCTGCACATCTTCCACATCCATTCTACTACTGTACAATCTCTCCCACCTGCTTCAGCAATTCACCAAACACTCCATCAATTCCTGTGGCTTTCCTCATTTTGCCATTTTTCATTGCCTCCACAACTTCCATCCTACTGATTTCTTCCTGTCTTCTCACATCTCTCCTTCTCCCAGCCATTCCCCAGCCACTTATACTCGCATTACTTTCATATATATATATATATATATATATATATATATATATATAGTGGCTATATATATATATATAGTGGCTATATATATATATATATATATATATATATATATAGTGGCTAGAGTGGTGAAGGACAGGGGTTCAACTGAAACAACTGAATATATTGAGAGCATGAAGCATGTAAAGAGACTGGTGAAGAGGACAAAGAAGGAGGTAAATGATGATCTAGGAAGAAAAATGAATGCAAAATACTCTGAAAATAGGAAGTTATTCTTGAAAGGGGTGAAGAAATGTAGCAGTGACAGTGGAAAGAAATGTGAAAGTGTGAAGGATGTAAGTGGCAGATTATTAACACATGGGGATGAAGTAAGGACCAGATGGAAAGCATATTTTGAAAGTTTAATGAATGGGAATGGAGAGAGCAAAGCAACTGTAAATATGATTGGTTTGGGGAGTGTAAAGAGAAGGAATGCAGTGCAAGGAAATGTGACAATTGCACATGTGAAGAATGCTGTGAAGCGGGTGAAAAATGGGAAAGCAGCTGGGGTTGATGAGGTGTATGTAGAGATGATTAAGTGTAGTGGAGAAAGCGGAATGAAGTGCTTGTTGGAAATATGTTAGAAGGCATGGATCAGTGAAACTGTGCCAGTTGAGTGGAAAATGAATGTGATTGTACCACTGCACAAAATTAAAGATGAGCAGTCAGTGAAAGAATTCATTTTCATTTCTGAAAGTTCCAACATAATTGCATGCTTCAGCCTTGGTCATCTAATGGCGGCTCACCATGCTGCTCAATCTCTAGCAGCTTTTCTATTTAGACCCTTAACCCTAAGGTCACACTCAATGACCTCATCCCAGGTCTTTTTAAGTATACAGTACCTCTCACTGCCCTATCCCCAACATTAACACTTCTCACTTTCTGCATCCAAATATCATCCCCCATCCTCTCCACATGCCCAAACCATCTCAATCTACCTTTCCTCCTCACAACACCAATACAGCCCAGTCCATCCTACCTCTCAACTCCTCCATTGTAAACCTAGCCCCACCAGGCCTTGACCTCAAGGACACACTGCACATCCAACCAATCACTGCCATTTCTGTATGTTTGAGCCTACAAAAATCCTCTTCCTTTACTGCCTAGGTCTCACCACCATACAGCATTACACTCCTGAAATATGATCCCTTAGAACGGTGGGATAGCGCCTTCTCAACGTCAGGAAAGGCAAGGGCTCCCTGAACTTCTTCCAACCACTCAACTTAGCCACAGAGCTAGCTCCAGCCCCACCTCCAGCACATAACATGTCTCCCAAATAACAAAACTCCTCCACACATTCAAGAAACTCACCAGCAAGTTCAATCCTTTCATGCCTCGCAATATCCTCATGCTCTCCCCGACACATCGCACACATGAGATCAGCATTATCTCGCAGTCTACCTCTAATATCACTACATCTCTTATGCACCCACTTATCGCAAACACTGCACAAGATGGAATTACTTTCCATGCCCTTGTGACAATCACACATGGCCACTCTCCCTCTTCTTTGACAGTACTGCCATCAGTTCTAGATACCATTTCTTTTGTTTTATCTGCATTTACTCTTAAGCACCTGTGCCCCATACCATCTCTCCACTTCCTAAATCTTCCCTTCACCTCACTTTCATTCTCAGCAATCAACACCAAATCATCAGCATACAACGTCTTCCACGGGAGTCCATTTCTGAAGTCAAGGAGAGGACTTCACGTACCATGATAAACATGGTAGGGAAGGTATAACGAAGAATTATTATAGACAATGTACGAGAGATGTCAGAAGGCCTAGTGAGTGATGAACAGGTTGGCTTTAGGTGTGGCAGAGGAAGTGTGGATCAAATATCTGTAGGAAGACATAGTGGAGAAGGCTTTTATGACAGATTATAAGGTGTTTATGACATTTATGGATGTGGAAAAAGCATACCACAAAGTAAACAGAAAAGGATTGTGGATGGTTTTGCACATGTATGGTGTAGATGGCAAGCTGCTAAGTGCCGTTAAGAGTTTTTATGACGACAGTGAGGCATGTGTAAGGGTAAAGGGTATCTAAGTGAATGGTTCAAGATCAATGTAGGTGTGCGACAAGGCTGTGTTATATCCCCATGGTTGTTCAATACATATGGATGAGGTGATGAGAGAAGTAATGACATGAGTATTGGAGAGAGGGATGGCATTGGTAATGAAAGGTGATGGAGGGAATATCTCAAATTTGATGTACGCTGATGATGTAGCGCTACTTGCAAATACCGAACAAGAGCTTGGTAGACTAGTGTAGAGTTTTGTAGAGTCTGTGAACATTATGCGGTGAGAGTAAATGTAGAAAAGAGGAAGGTGATGGTTAATGAGAGAGAAGGTAACTCCTAGTGTGATGTTACAGTGAATGGTGAGAGACTAGAATTGGTAACGGAGTTCAAATACCTGGATACAGTGATAGAAAAAGAGAGGGAAATGTGCAAAAGAAGTGGAAAGTAGAGTGATGCAAGGAAGGAAAGTAGCTGGTGCTATGAAGGCTTTGGCAAAAAAAAATTTACTTAACTTACAAACTGTAATAAAAGGGTAAACAAAGGCCTTAATTAATTCCTCCAGTTTGAAAACTCTCTCAAGCTCAATATAACTGCCTGAGAGTAGCAAGAATGTGTGAATGTGGGGAAGATGCTCAATGATCTTTAAACATTAATATAGGTGTAGGATAGTGATGTGTTATGTCTCACCTTGGTTGTTCAATGAATATATATATGGATGTATGGAGAGTGGCCAAATGCAATTTGCCACAAGGGCATGGGTAGTAATTCCATCCTGTGCAGTGTTTGTGATAAGTAGGTGCATAAGACATGTAGTGGTATTAGAGCTAGACTGCAAGATTTTATGTATGTGGTGTGTCGGGGAGAGCAGGTGGAGACTGTCAAGTGTGAAAGGATTGAACCTGCTGGGGAGTCTCTTGAAAGTGGAAGAGTTTTGTTATTTGGGAAACATGTTATATACTGGAGGTGGGGCTGGAGCTAGTCTGTGGCTAGGGGGAGGAGTGGTTGGAAGAAGTTCAGGGAGCTGTTGCCTCTCCTGACATTGAGAGGACTCTCCCTACATGCTTTGGGATCCTTGTATGCAGCATGTGTTAGGAGTGTAATGCTGTATGGTAATGAGACCTGGGCAGTAAAGGAAGAGAATATTCGCAGGCTCAAATGTACAGGAATGACAATGATTAGGTGGATGTGCAGTGCATCCCTGAGTGCAAGGCCCACGAGGGCTAGGTTTATGATGGAAGAGTTGAGAGGTAGGATGAGACTGGAGTGTATTGGTGTTGTGATGAGGAGAGTTATATTGAGGTGGTCTGGGCATGTGGAGAGGATGGGGGATGATAATTTGGTGCAGAAAGTGAGAAGTGTTAATATTAGGGGTGGAGTTGCGAGGGGTAGACCAAAAAAGACCTGGGATGAGGTCATTGAGTGTGATCTCAGGGATATGGGACTGAATAGGGAAGCTGCCAGAGATCAAGCAGCAGAGAAAGCTGCCATTAGGTGATCAAGGCTGACACATGCAAGCATGTTGAGGCCTTTTAAAATGAAATGAAACTATGTAGTGCTGCTCTCAGATGATTACCCTCTCTTCCTTCCCTCCCTCCTCTTCTGTCTTTCTTTCCTTCATTCTTTCCCCTTCCTTCTCCCAATTGGTGACTCTACAATGAGTGACAAGCCAAATGGTTTCTCCTACACCAGGAAACCATTTACTACGCTGGATGGTAACCACATAACTAAATTTTGGCACCAGGTGGTTTAGTGGGTAACTGAGGCTCTCCAATAGGATTATGTCTATGTAGGTTTGTATCCAAGGGATGGTTGTGGTTTACTGCTCACATAATGCCACTCAGGGATGAATGCAGCTGGTCACTCTCATCTTAAAAGTCAGGACCACTTGCCTAGCACGGGGCTTCTACGCTCCTCATGGGCAACACAGGACTAGATGATGATGATGATGATGATGATGATGATGATGATGATGATGATGATAGATAGATAGATAGATAGAGTAGTTAAAGAGATGAAAGTAAGAACAGTAGGTATAGGAGCAATACTAAGGCTATGTGGCAATGAATGGACTCATTTAACCTGCTTGTATGTTGATGATGCTGTTTCAAGGACAGAAAGTGAGTGATTTGCAAAAAGCACTAAATGAATCTGACAGATTTTTTCATCCATCCATCATCCAATCCCACACTGCCCCATGAGGAGCGTAGGAGCCCGGGGTTAGGCAGTTGGTCCGGACATTTAAAATGAGAGTGACCAGCCTCATTCATCCCTGAGTGGCATTACATGAGCAATCAACCTCAACCAACCCTTGGATATAAACCTTCACTGGCTCAATCCGACTGGAGCACAAAGGTTACCCACTAAACCACCAGGTGCCAAAATTTAGTTATATGGTTACCACCCAGCTTAGTAAATGGTTTCCTGGTGTAAGGAAGCCATTTGGCTTGTCACTCAGTGTAGAGCCACCCACAGGTAGAAGGAAGAGGAAAGAAAGAAGGAAAGAAAGACAGAAGAAAGAGTGTAAAGTTACCTGCAGGCAGAAGAACAGGGAAAGAATGAAGGAAAGGAAGACAGATTTTTTGCAAGAAAAACATTAAAAAAGCATGTGAAGAAAAGTAAGATAATGGTATGTGAAATGAGAGAGAATGAAACAACAGATTTTGGCAGGCAGTATGCGATAGACAGAAGAACCATGGTGAATGGCAAGGTCCAGATGGGAGCTGAAATGCTTAAGGAATTTATCCCTTTTGGTATATATCTAAGAACTATAAAGTGTAATTACAGCAAATGGAGGGTGAGGTTAAAGAGAGATTACTCTGGGGGAGAAGAGTAACTGGAGAGTTCAGTTGTATTATGAAGGGTTGGAGTGTTAGTATGAAGGTATGAGAGCCCTGAGTGAAAGTTTTTTTTTACTGCCAACACTCGTATGGCAGTGAGTGAGAGCAAGCTGTAGAAATTACCTTTCTTAAAACAACCCCAGCCATGGAAAGGATGGAGGGTGTAAGCAATACTGAAGTTAAGGGTGTTACAGAATGGAAGAAAGAGATGTAGGAGTGAACTGTCGAACTGGTGAGAGGATAATGAGAAGTACACTAAGATGGCATGGATATGTACAAAGAATGCACATACACAGGGTGCCAAAGAAAGTTTATTGCGAAAATGAGATAAAGGAGAATGTTGGCATAAAGGCAGACCTCTCATGTTAGGGAAGAAGAGAATGGAACAATATATTAGTGAAAGAGAAGGAAGAGAAAGAGGAGTATCTGAAAGAGTATGAGAAGTGTGTGATGAAAAGGTAGCCTGGAGGTGTTTCTGCTATGGTCATCCCCTGTTCATGAGTTCCCAGGAGGGAACAAGGCATCATATATGATGAAGATGATGATGATAAGTTAGCCCAGGAGGGAGCAAGACATCATAAGTAATGATGATGATGGAGTTAAAGAAGTTTTAATGCCTTTAATGCCTTGCTCTGTGTTTTTTCGTTTTTCGCAAAAAAATTGCTCTGTGTATCCTAAATTTACCCTTAAACTGAAGCTGGTGTTGAAATAAGTCAATAGAGTATGAGACTGTGTTTGAAATGATCATATTACAGGGTACAAACATGGTACACAGCCAAATCTGAGCAAATGAACAAATTTACATTACTCTTATCCTTAAGTCAACTTCTTCACTCCCATGGCATATTTTTCATGGTATGCATACCACGACCAGACAATTTTATTCAACATAGGAAGGATCCCTGAGACTAAACAAGATGTATCTAACCCCTAAAGTTTGAAAAATCTCTCCAAAGTTAAATAAAACTGTCTGGTGATGGCAAAGAATATAACACAAATTATCAGTGAACTGATGGGGTTAACCATTAATCGGTAAGTTATATTCAGAAACAATCACGTAGGGATAACACAGGCCAACTGTATGTGTAAAAGTGAGAGTCACAGGTCTCAAGTTTGCAGATCTGGTGGCCCTAGTATACATGGGGGAGGTGATGATCAAACTGTGCAAGAAGTGATCTGCTGTCTGATAGGACACAAGTTTGATCCCAGGCTGTGACAGGAACAGTCTGCTTATCTGAGTTTTATCAAAACAGATTTTACTGATCCTATACAAGACCCAATGACATGTCATGTCATAAAAACATCATTGTGAATAACATCAAACTAATCCTGAATGAAGCAACCCCTGTGTATATTCAATATGGACAGTGGGTATTAGCACCAAAGTGACGACATGAAGGTCTGTGGCATGCAGACGGATTGCTAGGCCTCAAGGAATGGACTGTCAAATCAATACCAAAGATCTGGACACAGTAAGAAAATGCACAGGTATATTTTCTCTATGGCATAACTTCTATTGTATTATGAATTAGAAACTCTGAATTGGTTTTATCACAAGAATGGAGTGATATTCTTGATAATACACTCCAACATGCACTATGTAATCATCACAGAGACAAGGCAGTGTGCAGGATTGTCAAAAACATGCAGGTAGTCCTCATTATAAGACAGGAATGCATTTTGAAATATCACAGCTTTTTTCATACAACTGGTACTGTAAAGTGAGGAAATCATACATTAGCCTTACAGGCAAAAATGGACCTTTATAGGGAAAATTTTCTATAGCTTACTGTGAACTCAACAGCAATGAATGCTAAAAATAAAGGGACTTATACTGAGGACTTACTGTACATGTGACTGTTAACTGGAGGATACTCAACATATGAAAGTTATGCAGTTAGCTATTATTGTGCAGCAGCTATAACTTGCCATAAAAAAAAAAAAGCACATGGACAATAATGCATGCATGTCAAAAACTAAAATGGGCTAAACCATGCAGTGTTAAGCTTGGTCAAAGAAAAATAATCATGGGAAGCTGTGTATTCCACTAGTAAATTCACACATTTTCTATGTCTTCATCGATTAACTGCAAAGAAAAGAAAAAGGGAAGAGGAATGATAAAATGTGTGTATGATGTGTTAGTCCAGTTAGTAATCTTACATTCATAATATTCTTTTTTTAATAAAACTTGCATAACTTTGTACTGTATACTGACAATTGTACAACACACTGTAAACAGAACTTGGGCATATTAGTTTAATATATGAAGACCTAAATTATGCCACAGTCTCCTGAAAAGTACATTATGAAAATAAAAAAGTACAGTGGAAATAATATACCCCTGGAACTCTCGTCACTGCCCAGTTCTTCCTGGTATGCCAATTTCTAATGACTGTGGACATAGACATTAAAACACAAACATAGCTGCTTCCATAAACCCTCTCCCAGTATGGTGACATCTTGCAGTACAGTAGTTTTTTCTTGCTGAGACCAGATGATTTTAGTCAGCTTGGGCGAGCACCCTGGTAGTGAAGGGTCATATGAATATATCTAACCTCTCTCACTTGCAGTTTATCCTAAGCTGAATGTAATAACCCAGAAATAGCACGAATAAACTTTTTTTTTTTTTCTAACGACTGAAGAGTCTTGGCTTTCTTTCCTTAGTATATTTTCCTAGCCTTCTTTACATCTGCATAGTGTAAAATCTGTATTCCTAAAAGACTTCCATGGAATTAACCCCACATGACTTTTCCTCTCACCTGGATATCTGGGATGGAGGCAGCCTCAGCACTAAAGTGTCTTCTTTCAGGTTTGGGACTCCCTTTGGATGAAAATCTGGATCAAGAGAAAGACAGGAGACAAGAAATTATTGCTAAATACTGGAGAGTCAACGAGAAAAAATACTCACTTTACCGGTACCTCTCCTAAGGTGTAGGTGTCAGGGTTTAAGACTACACTACCATTGTTCAGTACATTTATGGGCAAATGACCAGTCTGCTTCCCCTGGTAGCATTACATGATCAGTAAGTTTTCAGACTCCTCATGGGGATCGAACCTATGGAAGGCCATCACTTTGACTAGGGCACTCTAATCACTAGGTCACCAGGCAAATGAAGAACATCAGTATGCTCATGCTGAAACACCGTTACAGTAGAGACAATCCATATTACATGTCAAGGATGTATTCCAAAATATCACAACTTTTTATTCAACTGGTGATAAAAAAAAAAAAAAAAAAAAAAAAAAAAAAAAGGTGGTGGTGGGAGGGGGGGGTCTACTAATGTGGGATAGGAATAAAGGTCAAGGTCATTATGCAGTATCAATTTCTATGCTGTCAGACTGCTTTGTGTGGAATGTGCACCAATTCTGTCTTTATCAAGTGTACATGGTTAACTGTCTTTCATAATGTCATACAAGATTAAAATTGCAGTGCTTATGCAAATCTATATATCAGTCTGATCAGATTTCACCTACACATTTACTTTTTTATCTGATATGCAGTATAGAGAATTACTACAAAAATATTAATTAAAGTCCATGGATTTAACTCCTCCTCCCATGCCAATGGCTACGTACTGTAAGAGGGAAAAGTACAAAATCTGCAGGCTACAGATGCAGACATTTTGTACACAATTCTCCATGTGAACTTGGTTTTCCATTTCTTACTCATTTATTGGGTTTCAATATACAGTATCTTATACTAACTGGTAAAGGCTACAGTTCAAAACTCACTGTTTCAAAGGGTTATTCTAAATTGAAATTATGTACTGACATGTTAAAGATCTAGCATATCAAGAAATAATCAGCTGGTGCCTCACTTGAACGGAAAACGTGATGTAGTGTGCTTGGTGGGTGAAGAGGGAGTGAGTGGTGGTGTGTCTTGAGGTCCCTCAGAGTCAGCAGAGCTCTCCTGATTGGCATCAAGCTCCAGCATGCTCTTGGAGGCCAACTCATTTGCCATGGCAATTGCAGAGTCTAGTGTGCGCTGGTCTGCTGCAGAGATGGGCTTCACCTGGTAGGGAAAAGGTTGTCATAATGATGTCTATATTACAAATGTTTAAATCAAAATTGTGTCTGTATTACAAAGTTTTATACAGGTCGTCAACCTACAGTTGCTATATATGGGACTGAAGCTACTGCTGTTACATATGTCTCTATGAACAAGATATTACTTTACTTGAATGTCCTTAGTGTTTTAGTCACAGCATTGTAGCTATAATTCCACAAGTGACAAAAGCTGACGATGACTCAGTATTGTCTCACCAGCCAGTATCTCCCCATGATTGTTCTGTTAATTAGTGAGTGGACAGCTGGCAAAATGATCATGATTGCCTTCTAGAAAGTTAACTGGCAGTTCACCAGTGATCAAGTTAGCTTGTTAAAGTAGGGTGTATACTAGATGATAAACTATAGTGCTAAACTGCTATCCTAAACTGCAACATGGCTAAACCGCTACACCACCACATGGCCAGTTGTAAACATACTATGAATACTTTGTGTGTTCATCTCTAGTATATCTAAATCCTACTGAGAATATACTGAAATGAATTATTTTTCGTACACTAAATCAACAGTATTTATGATCTAGAAAATATCTGTGATTGCCAAGCAGTGAGATGATCATCTGTATAAGAGTTTCTTCAAAACTGGGCCAAGCTAACCCCTGCCTACTTCATCACCTCTTGCCTCGAGGACACATTGGGATATTTTGAGAAAATTTTTAAGACAAAAATGTGTGTCTTAAACGTCGCAAAATAAAGTAATCTCCTGCAGTATTAATCAACACTGATTCAACCCATTCCACATGTCTTTTCAAGAGGTGGGAGGATCTAGGGCAAGGCTCTTTGAAATCTTTGGGAACATGACTCAAAGTCCCAGATACACACTCCCTTCCTCCCTCCAGAATCACAAAAAATTTGTACTTCCTTCTTTCCTCCAGAATCACCAAAAATTTGTACTCCCTTTTTCACTCCCGAATCACAAAAAATTACAGTCTGTGGTAAGTGGCTATGCAAAGACTGAAGGGTTTCCAGCCTCCAATACCTGTGCCTTTTGGTTATCTATTATAACAAACAGTGCTAATATTCTTTCTCCCTTATACGGATGGATACCATAATCGTCTAATTATACTGGTTACAGTGCATAAGAGCCAAGGGACACCATAAAACCACCCTCAAGATATTCAGCATAAAGCTGAAAAAACAAAAATAGGAGCAGTAGTTGATGGTTAACTACCATATCATCCCTCTCATGCTGGGAACTCAGTCACAAGTACAGAAAGTCTAGCTTCAATTTATGACTTCTAAACCTTATTACTCACATTTTATTTCACTTCTCTTTGTCCAGTTTTACAGCACCTGGCACCAGTACTGAGTGCTTCTTTACCCAGAGCCAAAGGGATACCTAAGGGAAACTGATGAGATACAGTACCTATATAAAGCTTTGATACCGTATATTTCCAGACTTGATTTGGTACATCTGTGACAAGTCTATGCCCAAGAGTGAATGATTCTGTAACTACTGTAGTTGCCAAATTTTTAGTCAGACTTTACTCTCATTTTCATGACTGTTCCTCCCAGATGAGTAGTAACCATCCACCCACTCCTGACTTGTTAAGAATACTGTAAATGCAAACTGTATAGCTATTTCAGCATAAATTCACATTCCTTCTGAGTTCACATTACATGAACTCACACTCTCCTCTGCTTCTTCACTCCATCTCAATCCTGTTATACTTTCTTACATTAACTTCACTATAAATCATCCACCTTAACTTGGCTAAGATTTTTGTACTTTTGCAGCTTATTTACCACATTTCAGTGGATGAACATGACAATACTATAACTCTATATCTCATTCATAGCACTTCTTCATGACTAGTGTCAATTTCTGCAGTTAATCTCTTACTACAGCTCAACATTCATGATGAAGAAATGGCAATTTTAAGCCAAGTTAAAGTGGACAGAGCACAGTTCCACCATTCCTCACCATCGCCTGCTTTTTCTTATTGTTGTCCTTCCCACTTCCAAACTTTGATGTCATCTCCTTAATCTCATTCCTGGCATTATGTGAGTCATTGTCCTCCAGCAGGGACTGTGTTGGGGGTGTTAATGGCGGCAGTGAGGCAGGTGGATCCACCAGGGAGGAAGGACCCGAAGAGGCTGACCCACCCAGGGCTCGGAACACCTCATCCATCAGACTCGGACCCAGGTCAAAGGAACTACTGCGGAATGGCTGAGGGAAAAAGAGGTTTTGAGATCTACACTGTAACAGTAACTTAATCTCTTCAGTCCAGTGACATATATTTTATTCTTTCTACCTTCAAATGATTATCAAATTTAGGTAAAGCTTTTTGAACCGGCAGGGTCAGATATTACCCTAATATTTTCCTTCACAACACATCTTTTCAAAGCTAAATATCATCATCTAAATGTACAATGAGTATAATTAAAAATATGTCATCAGACTGCTGGAATTAACAGTACTAGGCTTGGATTCACAACCAAACTTACTGCAATTTCTTTTCACAGAAAAAACACATGACACAGGATGATTCCATGTATTTATTTTTTTCCCTTCTTCTAATACAAAATAATTTACAGTAATGATCTGTCTCTGCAAGAGAAACAAAAAAAACATGGAAAAATTCAGCACTCTCTTTCTTCCTGCAAAAACAAGCCACAGTTATGAACCAGAACTGATCATGTCTTTTGGTGAATCTGGATCAAATAGCTGCAGACTACAGTTATGAATGAATAATATTAGTCAGAGAAATATATGCAAGGTACAGCATATATTTCATTATGAAAAAAAGGAGCCAAAGACCACAGGGTATAGCATATATATATACTATATTTCATTTTGAGAAAAGGAGCCAAAACCCAACTCTATACAAATGTTTTGTAAATAATGGCACACAAAAGAGAGCCAACATCAAGATCCAATCATTTCACGATGTCTAAACACATTGCATTTAAAAGGCAAGCCACCATAGGTATAGGAATGACTGCAAGAGACCAACTGCTCCTAATTTTTTTTTTTTCCCCAAATAACAGAACAGAGGAAGGAAAAACAAATGAATAAAAAAAAAAATCCACACACCAGATTACTGGTGACCTCTGTTCATAAAATATCTGTAACAGTTAGACCTGAACAGCTGTGGGTTGAAGTTTGGAGGGAAACAACTCTGGGGAAGTGAGTTCCAGAGAGATGCAGTTCGGGGAATGATGGAATTCTGATAGTCAGAAGTTCTGCAATATGGATGAATGACATTCCAGTCATGAGCGGTACCAGATGCCCGTGTAGCATGTGGGAAGACATGGAGAGGTGGCACCATGGACGGAACATCGTCTGAGCATTTGCCATAAAAATATCTGTAAAATAATGCACAGGAGGCAACGTTCCTTCTTACTTGTAGGGGAGGTAGTTTATTTGTAATGGCAGGGTTGTTAATAATTCTAACAGCTTTGTTCTGAATTTTGTCTAGCTGCCCCAATGCAACCTCTCCACATCCATTCCACAAGGGTGAGTAATATTCAAGCTGAGAGCGCACATGACTCCCATAAACCACAGCCAACTGCTCGTCAGTGAAGAAGCCACAGACTCTGTACAATAATCCAAGCTTACTTTGAGGCAGTTTTAGCAAGTGATCCTACATAAGAGGTCCAGCTGAGGGAACTATTGAGACGCCGAGAATTTCAATACTTTTGGAGATGGGAATATTAGTAGCACTGAAGGTAATGTACAAATCTGGCAATATCTGTCTATTAGTAAATTGTATATATTTGGTTTTACTTGCATTAAATGAGACAAGGTTGTTTTGTCCCAATTCACTGATCATAAATAGATCTTGATTTATGGAGAAGGCTGTACTGAGATGAGAGGCAGAGATGTTAGACTTTGTAAATGGGTGTCTGAGTGTGAATGAACTATGTTGTGTTGAGTCATCTGCATATGAGTAGATGGGATTGTGTGTGACAGTTAAGAGATCATTAATATGAACCAGAAATAGGGTTGGCACCAGAACTGATCCCTGCGGCACACCAGCATTAATTGAGTGGAAATTGGAATATACATTATCTACTTTTACTCTTATTTTCCTGTCACTAAGATATGAAGAAATCAAAGGAACAAAAGACATTAGTACATAGCAGGGGAGTTTGGACACCAGGGAACGGTGCCATACTGTTGAAAGCTTTAGAAATATCAAGGGCTACTGTGTGAGTTTCTCCATGTAGGTCAATTGACTGATGAATGGTATGAGTTAGGAAATTGAGCACGTCAAAGGTGGATCTTTTGTGGCGAAAACCATATTGTCTATCACTAATTAAGTTACTGGATTAAAGATGTTTAACAATGTGCTTATTAATTTAAGTTTCAAATACCATACCAAGAGAAGATGTGACAGCTATTGGTCTGTAATCAGAGGGGTCAGAGGAACTTCCTTTCTTCGAAACTGAGTGGATATTGGCTTCTTTCCATGAATTTGGGAATGAAGAAGTACGTATGCACAGTTGTATTCACGAGACTAAGAATGCCAGTTAGATCTTGCATTACTGTATATAACTGGACAGAAAAATGGTATGAGTGCAGACAACCAGGTGTTGTGCATCAATTTTATTATGGATAACATGCATGCAGAGACTTTAAAAGTATCCAGTGTAACAATGCAAGTCAGAGATGTCACACTGCTGCACAGAACCAGAGACTGAAGGAAGTCAGTGAGAAAGGGAATATGACGAGGTGATGAACCTTTACCTCTACCCTGTTTAAATGATCTGCATGTGGTAAACACTTTCAAATACGAGAGCTAAACTTAAAGCATAGATGATTAATCCTTCTAGTGCCAACATGGGGCTCAGGTTCACACCATGCTGGCCCATAGGTACTTGTTCTGGTTTTAATTATTGCAGATCTTTTACTGTAATATGGAAGATCTAAAACTGGTATTCCTGTCTAGAGCAAAAGAATCCCAGATTCACCAGCAATGATTTAAAAATTTATTAACCTGTGCCTTTACAAGCTGCATAATGTGAATCAGAATTATGACAAAATTGCTATCTATAAGGCAGGTGGGGGCACCCATCATCCACTCACTCAATGTAGTGCTGCCTTATGGTCTCTACAATGTGCGACAAGCCAAATGGTTTCCTGTACCAAGAAGACCATTTACTATGCTGGATGGTAACCATATAACCAGGGTTTCTGGCAGGGTTAAGTGTCCCCCAGATACCCCTACCTAAAATCACTAAATTATAGCAAATGTTTTGGGTAGAGCCTCGGAGGGCACAATACCTGCCCAGGACCCTACCCAAATAGGCAGATTTGGATTGCCATGTGGAATGTGAGAGGTGTGAATGAGGAGAGTAAAAGGGTGGAAGTGGTGAATGTGTCCAAGCGTGCAAGATATGCCGTGATGGCATTGTGTGAAACTAAGATGAAAGGAAGTGAAGTGGAGGAATGGGAGGGTGTAAAGTGTGTAAGACTGGGCATGAATGGGCATGGGAGATGCAAGGAAGGAGTTGCTTTGTTGATGAAAGAAGTGTGGCAGAGTAGAATGTGAGGTTAAAAATGTGTCAGCTCGAGATGTATGAATGTCAATTTCAAGTTTAAGAAGATGAAAGTGGCAGTGATTGTAGCATATACGAGTACAGCGTGTGAGGACAGGAGTGAGACAAAGAAAGACAGGTTTTGGGATGAGCTGGATGAAGTTGTAGGAGAAATGCCCAGGAGTTATAAAGTGACTCTAATGGGCGATATGAATGGTAGAGTAGGCACTGGTCCTGTGAATTATATAATGGGTAATAAGGTACTAGCAGGAGAGAATGATAATGGGAAGCAACAGAAGGACATGTGTCAGGAAAGGAGGTTGTGCATTTGTAATTCTTATTTTAAACACAAAGATGCACATAAATATGCATAGTATAGAGGGAATGGAGATCATGCTGAAAGGAGCCTGACTGATTACATGCTCGTAGAGAAATCGATGCTGGGTAGTGCTGCTGATATGAGGGCAGTGAGAGGAAGATGTGAAGGTTTGTCAGATCATATGACTGTGGTATGCAAGATCAAGCTGAGAGGAGTGAGGCGGACCATGAGAGAGAGGAGCTGTCAGGGAGAGAGACTGAAAGTCATGAAGCTGAAGATCAAAGAAAAGGCAGATGAATACAGGGCCAAAGTAGGGAGTAGTAGAATCAGTGAATTGGAATGAAGTGGAACTGGTCAGCTTGTGGAATGTATATAGGGAGTGCTTAGTTACGAATGCTAAAGCAGAATATCGCGTGGCAAGAGTAACAACAAAAACGAAAGGTACGGCATGGTGGGATGGAGAGGTTAAGAGAGTAGTGGAGGAAAAATGGAAAAAGTGGCTAGGGTGGATACATGTCAAGGGTTCAGTTGAAATAAGACATGAATATACTGAGATCAAGAAGCATGTAATGAGACTAGTGAAGAGGAAAAAGGAGGTAAATGATGATCTAGGAAGAAAAATGAATGCAAAATACTCTGAAAATAGGAAGTTATTCTGGAAAGAGGTGCAGAAATATAAAAGTGACAGTGGAAAGAAATGTGAAAATATGAAGGATGTAAGTGGCAGATTATTGACCCATGGGGATGAAGTAAGGACGGGATGGAAAGAATATTTTGAAAGTCTAATGAATGGGAATGGAGACAGCAAAGCAACTGTTAACATGATTGATTTTGGGGAAGCACAGAGAAGGAATGCAATGCCAGGAAATGTAACACTAGCGGAGGTGAAGAACACTGTAAAGCGGCTGAAAAATGGGAAAGCTGCTAGGGTTGATGAGGTGTGTGTAGAGATGATTAAGTGTAGTGGAGAGAGCAGAATGAAGTGCTTGTTGGAGATACGCAAGAAGGCATGGATGATTGAAACTGCCAGCAGGGTGGAAAAAGGCAGTGATTGTACCCCTGTACGAAAATAATGGTGAATGAAGTGAGTGCAAGAATTATCGTGGCATAAGTCTATTGAGTGTGGTAGGGAAAGTACAGTAGAGTCATACAACACAAGATAGGTTATGTAGAACCTTGTGCAAAATCAAATTTGCCCACATGACATATATTTACAAGTAAAATAGAGGGTTAGGTTCTAGGAGCCTTATATTTTTCGTTAAAAATATATTATAGATTGATTATTACAAATATGTCCGCTTTAAGACATCCAAGACAGTGTGTTTACATACGATCTTACCGACTGGACACATCACTGCATACCATTCTACCCTAACCTAACCGATTAGTTTTGCCCCTAATATTCCCCATAAAAATTTTAATCACCAAAGACTGCCACTAAGCCTCCTGAAAGTTCTCATTACCAATCAAGCACAAACTTTTGACCTAAACAACACGTGAATAATGGCCGCCCAGCATCACACATACAGTATTTTGCCAGGAATCACTGTCACACACTCATTAAAAGAAAAAAATGCAGTGTGAAACTGTTTTTGAAAGCCATTAGTCATTAACAATATAGGAAAAAAAAAAGCTATAAAGAAGTTGTCTGCATGGAGTGACTGCGTATTTCTCACTTCTCAGATACACACGAATGTAGTACTGTAATTGTGAATAATAAGCATGTCAGCCAAGCAGTATAAGTTGTATGAAAGTATAATTCACAAGAACTGAACTCAAATAATTATCTTACCTAACTCTGTATGTCAACACGTAGTGTCTTCACATATCGTAAGATCCGAATTTTCTCGACCAAAGACCGTCAGTTCATAACAAACATCGGGCACAAAGCCTTTTTTTTTTCACACTCATTGCACTGAAGGCAAAAACATGAATTTTAATGCTCCTTCATCATTAACTTATTTTCCAACAAAGAAAACTATCCACATCATAAACACACATGACTCGTATCTGTCTGATGGTTTGCATTTAACCCATGGATTGCGCAATTACCTTTTGTTATCCAACCCCGTGGTGTGCAAAAAATGAAGGATTTTTTTTTTTTTTTTTTTTTAGTTTTTGTTTAATATAAACTTAAAGATAAACATCCAGGGCATCATCTGGTGAAAAGAAAAAATCTCTCTCTCTCCGTCTCTGCGTAGGGCCATGCGTAAGTTTACATACGGGAGTAGTGAAAAAATGAAAAAAAAAAGTCCTTTTTTGTGTGTGTGTTTATTATAAACCTGAAGATAAACATCCAAGGCATCAACCGGTGAAAAGAAAAAAAATGCTCTATCTCCATCTTTGCGTAGCGCTATGTGTAAGTCTGCAAAGAGGTCGAGTTGTTTACAGTGATGCACGGCCAACACAGCCTGAGCTGTCCAGCCTGAGCTGTCCAGCCTGAGCTGTGGGTCGCAATCCACAGGTTAAGCTCCCACATCACATGCCACTTCGTCCAACAATTTTACATTTTCATTTAGAATAAATGCTTTTCTTGTGTTTATTGCACTTTCAGGGTGTTTAGACATAACTGAATCTATTTGGAACAACATGCTCAGAGTTCTGAGAGGAAATGAAGATCAAGGAAATAAGCAAATAAACTTCTCATCACAGCGACCGTCTACACAACACTGAGGCAGGCTGTGACAGGTGGTATGGGACATGGGCCACGTGGGTCGGGTTGGGTTGAGGAAGCCAATCAGTGACCAACAAAAGCATAACACACGAGTTGTATCTGGAAATTCAATACCTAAATACACCCATTTCCCACAGTTTCTCTCAAGCAACTGAGTGGTATTACTGTGCTATTGAGTAATTATGGGAGAAATTAAATGCCCATGTTATTGTAAGATCGTTGTTTCGTTTTGTCTTAAATCGCGACTCTACTGTATATGGGAGAATTATTATAGAAAAGTAAGACAGATACAGAAGTCCTGGTGAGTGATGAACAGGGTGGCTATAGGAGTGGAAAAGGATGTGTAGGTCAAATATTTGCAGTGAGACAGATAGTGGAGAAGGCATGCGAGAAGGACTATCAGGTGTTTATGGTATTTGTGGATCTGGAAAAAGCATACGACAATGAAGACGGAGAAGGACTGTGGAAGGTTTTGACCATGTGTGGTGTAGATGGTAAGCTGCTAGGTGCCGTCAAGAGTTTTTATGATGGTAGTGAGGCATGTGTCAAGGTATATGGGCATCTAAGTGAATGGTTCACAGTGTAGGCAAGCAACAAGGTTGTGTAATGTTCCCACGGTTGTTCAATATATACTGTATATAGATGGGGTGATGAGAGAAGTAAAAACACAAGTAACGGAGAGAGGGATAGCATTGGTAATGAATGGTGATGGATGGAATACCTCAAGTTTGTTGCATGCTGATGATGGAGTGCTACTTGCAAATACCAGACAAGAGCTTAGTAGACTAGTGCAGAGTTTTGCAGAGGTCTGTGAGCGTCATGCCTTGTGAGTAAATGTAGAAAAGAATAAAGTGATGGTTACTGAGAGAGAAGGTGACTCCCAGTGTGATGTTACAGTAAATGGAGAGAGACGGGAATTGGTAAGGGAGTTCAAATACCTGGGTACAGTGACAGAAAAGAGAGGAAAATATGCAAAAGAAGTGGAAAGTAGAGTGACACAAGGAAGGAAAGTAGCTGGTGCTATGAAGGCCTTGATAAAATACAGAGGCTTGAGTGTTGCTGCTGCAGGGGGCTTACATGAAGGAGTGTTAGTGCCAACTTTAATGTATGGATGTGAGACTATGATGTAGCATGAAAATGAAAAGTCAAGAGTAACAGCAGTGGAGATGGGACTGCTGAGGAATGTATGTGGAGTACAAAAAATGGATAGGGTATGGAAAAATGTGACCCATGAAAGATGTGGAGTGAGGAAGTCTGTGGACACCAGAATTGAAGAGAGTGTACCGAGATGGTTTGGTCACATGGAGAAAGTGGATAACAATAGAGTGGTGAACAAGGTATATCACAGTGAATCTGAATGAGGGTGGAGGTGAGGCAGGCCTAGAAGAAGGTGGAGGGATATGGTGGATGAGTGTGTGAGAATGAGAGGTATGGAAGTTGGTGTGGCTATGGGACTGACAGGAGGCTGAGCTGGCTGGATGAATTTTGCGCAGAGATGTGCATAACCAGGGATTTGGAACTCCTTTTCAATGTGACATCATTCGAATTGACTATCAGACAGGTATATGTGAAGCTTCAGAAAGTGGTGAAAGGTTTTTGGCCTATCTGATGGAGCCAGGATTTTGTGAGCTTGAATGCTGAGTGAATGGAAGCATGGCCCACTGAACTGGGCAGACTTAGGCTGTCTGGATGTTGCTACTCCTCACCCTGCCCTTGGGTGGGATAGGAGGTCTGGATGATGACGATGATGATATAAGGATGAAATTTCCTCTTGGTATAAAAGAAATACATATGGTAATTTTATTACTCTACCACTGAAACAAGTTGCAAAAATGGAAGATGTGCACATTTAGAGGATGTGTATTGCCAAAATCTGAACTACAAAAAAATTACTGGTTATAATACCAAGAAGTCCCACGACACAACATATTAAGGAACAAAAATGCTTCTCAGTATGCTGCATAATGCCAAAATCGTCCATATAAATGCTAAATGCAGTGAAACCATTGCTACACTGACTATCATAAATGTGGTATGAGGGGGCCTACAGATAGCCTACAACCTTGAGTGCATGCTCCTTTCTGCATGTGGTTTTTAACAAAGGTTGTCAAATGGATGCCATGGCATTCTCTCACAGAGGCATCCATGGACACCAATGGTAATTAAATGATTAATGCCCCTGTCCAGCAACTGTGCATGGCTGAGTAAAGTAAGAAGTCAGTTCAATACACCCAATCTATGAGAGATTGAATTTCCAAGATGACTAACATGATATCTGTAAGAAAGATCACCAGAAAAAGAGACACCAAGGATACTAAGAGATTACAAAAGAGCGAGTTGTGTATTGTTGAACGTATGAGGACAGTGTTGCTGAAATTGTGACAGACAGAGAAACAAAGAAATTGTTATTTTTTATTTTTTATTTTTTTTTTACCAGAAACAACAATGAAAGGTATACCATAGCTTCATGAGTTTTGTGGAGCAACTGTTTTGACTGATGCTGTGATAGCTGGGTGGAAAAGTGAAGAGTAAAATAACCAAATATGAGTACACAGGACTGTAAGTGCAGCTTAAAAGGTACCTGCTGACACATGAAGGAAGTTGGTGGACTGACAGGATCATGAGGAACACCACTGTTGACA
The DNA here is from genome assembly GCF_032717465.1 of Coenobita brevimanus. Taxonomy (NCBI): domain Eukaryota; kingdom Metazoa; phylum Arthropoda; class Malacostraca; order Decapoda; family Coenobitidae; genus Coenobita; species Coenobita brevimanus. The sequence continues at coordinate 27,604,079 of NC_137050.1, forward strand.
GATTTAGGTCAACTACAGAATGATCAGCAAGGAAACCAGAGACTGCAGCAAAGATATATACTGTAGGTAGAAAATGTATGAGGGTAGTTTGAAAATTAAAGATCTGTGCCAGATTCAAGCACCTCTGAATAACCATAGCAAAAAATTAAAAGGTTCAATGAAGTCTCAAAAGATAATAACTAGGAGTCTCAAAGAAATTTAATACAACTAACAATGAAGTATTTCTAATGAAATGAAATTCAGCAACCCCCCAAAAAAGATTATGATGAGAAAGGTGATTCACAATATTCCTGTCACTAAGAAAGAGGATTCTGAGATATTACTAGCAGTTGTAGTTAACCATGTTGATGTGAATTTCAAACTTTAAAAAGGATGTTTTGTGGTAGGTGGGGGCACTCACCATCCACTCACTCAATGTAGTGCTGCTCTAGGGTGTCTGCCCTGTCCCCTCCTCCATCCTTCTTTCCTTCCATCTTCTTCTATCTTTCTTTCCTTCATTCTTTCCTCGTCCTTCTGTCTACAGGTGACTTTACACTCCCTCTTCTGTCTTTCATTCCTTCATTCTTTCCTCTTCCTTCTGCCTGTGGGTGACTCTGCACTGAGTGACAAGCCAAATGGTTTCCTGTACACCAGGAAACCATTTACTATGCTGGGTGGTAACTATATAACCAAATTTTGGCACCTGGTGGTTTAGTGGGTAATTATTGTGCTCCAATCGGACTGAGCTGGTGAAGGTTTATATCCAAGGGATGGTTGGGGTTTATTGCTCACATAATGCCACTCAGGGATGAGTGAGGTTGGTCACTCTCATCTTAAATGTCAGGACCAACGGCCTAAACCCGAGCTCCTACGCTCCTCATGGGGCAACGTAGGATTGGATGATGGATGGATGGATGGATGAAAAAGAATGTTTGAGTGATATGGGTATATCATGAGTCTGAAGCCAGAACTGAAAGCAGAGGGAATGGGACTGTTATGGAACATAGAGTACAACTGCTTAGGAGGCCAGGATTTGAAATCGAGATTTGTCACAGCTATGGAGTATGAAAGGAGTGTGGCAATGGGAGGAGGCAGAGTGGAGCCAGAAGATGGATAGTTATGATACACTAATGTGTGAGAAAGCGGATACGAAAGCAGAGGAAACCAAACAACTGACAAAGAAGTGGATGAATGAAGTTTGTGTGGAGATGTACATGACCAGCACTCCACTTCTTTTTTTGGGGGGGAGGGGGGGCTGGCAGTCAATGAAAGGTCTCTGACCAAAGGGATTATGATACATAGAAAAAAAAAAAGTGAATGGTTCGCCCATGAGGTTAAGCCACAAATTTTGAAGGCTTGAATGGTGAGTGAATGGTTATGTGGCCCACTTCACTGGGAACTCTGTCTATAGTTCTCCTACTTTCATGCTCAACTGCTCCTACAACTGAATCCTATTTTTTTCATTTTTTTTAAGGCATGGATGGTTATGATGATGATGATTGTAATGAAAATATGTACTGTGTACTGTTGTATGTTTAGTACAAAGAGATACAGGAAAATGTTTTTGACAACACGCTGGTTTACTCCAGTAGAATCTCCTAAATCGCGGTTCATAATATGCAGCAACATCGTGCAACAGCTTGCAACATCAATAAATCACGGAATTACATGAACTTAGCAGATGCAGCCTCAAAAATGACATTCTCTAATGCCTCATGTAATATGCACCACCATTACCTCAAGTCCTCGCATCTAGTCGGGCATAAACTGAATGTAGTCAAGCATGGCAATTGCTATATCACTTATTTTCAAGCATAGCACTTACAATAAGCCAATCACAACACTTTCCTCTCACACCAACAACACTGCTGCTGCTGTCTCCACACTGGACTCTGGATGTTCCTGAGGGAGGCTGATGAGGAGGAAGCAGCACAGAGTGGCAGCATGAGGCAGCAGCACATTTGCCTCATGCTGAGAGGTCGTAATCTGCCTCAAGCCTTGGAACCTAACCCCTCTTCCTCATCCATTCAAGCAATGCCATCAGTCAGAGTCAGGTAAGTATCTTACAGTTTTGTTCATTCCCATCATAAATGCTTTGCTAATTTCTTTTCCAGATTGTTGGTATTTGCTGATGACCAGTTTGAGGTAGGTTTGGATATAAGGGGGTCAACTTTTCTGAGATGACAGACCCATAAGTAATTTTCACCATAAGATTAGTTATTTCTAAACTGCAGAATTCTCAAATCACATCCTGTGTTCAGTACCGTAAAGCTGCGATTTAGGAGGTTCCATTTATTAGTAACTTGATAAGACAGAAAAAGATCAGCAACAGAGGATGACCAAGAAGTGAGTGCCTGCTGGATGATGACAAGGGAGTTCCAACTCTTTCACCAGTTATTCAACCACCTCATGAATGATGACTGGAACATATTTATGGTAGAAAAGCAAGACCAAATCAAGTATTTCCACATATTTCAACATAAAAACATAACAGTATACAGGTAACTCGCACGGAACACGTGGGTTTCGTTCCTACCGTGCTGTGTTAGGTGCAAAATCGCGTATATTTAAACTACTCCGTATTTTGCTCCCTAGACCCCCCAAATGTGTTGTTTTGCTGTTATCTGTCACTGGTAATCACTAGAAAGCACTTTAAGTGGTTAGAAGGTTTATTTAATGTTATAACTCACAAATACAGTACTCCAGAGCAAAACTTCAACACACAAATACTGTAAGTAAACACAAGGAAACATTCCAACGCCGATCATAGGTAATCATATAAATCAGATTAACTGGTACCAGTGCTTTAACTTACAAGTACATACCAGAACAGTACATATTTAACTTAGAAGTGCAGTACTGTGATATCGAATGATTTCAGTACATAATGTTAGGAATGGCTGAAAAAAAAAAAAATGTTATGAATACATTTTCACCTTTTTGATATATATTTATGGTAGTTTCGAGTTATTTTTTACATTATCGTTGTGCCCATGCTTGGAAAAGGGAGCGAAAGAGTTGAATTTTCAGTCCTAAATGAGAAAACTGCACGTCCTCCAAGGCTAGACTCTGCCACGGGAGAATAAAGTGGAGGGTCAGTCCGATTAGCAATAAGGAAGTTGTGTCACAACTTCCAGCTCCCACACCACGAGAATGGCTAAAAATAGAATCGTAATGCAGTTTCAGAACTAACAATAAGTCTAATTACTGTATTACGAATACTGATACAAAGCAGAAATAAATACGTTTACAGACGGGGAAAACGTACTTCTTCCGTCATAACATGTTCATCTTTCTCTATCATTTTACGTTCATCTTTATCATTTTACCTTGTTATTTTCACAATATATATTGCTGTCTTGTAAACAGGGTGGTTGTTTGTGTTTTGCAAGGGAGGAAAAAGATTGTATTTTCTGTCTGGGTTGAGATAATGGGTGTACCTATGTGTGGTTAGGCATGGCCACGAGCGAAAAAATCGTACATCCACTCATCATGACAGCAGGTGGTGAACTGACAGATGATACATGAGAGGGTGAAGTCAAGGTCAGTCTCATGTCCCAGATTTTCGTTCACTTCCCGAAAGTTTATTAACAGTTTTGTACAAGTTGCATTGCATCAAATGATCCAAACCATTACAGCAAACCTGAACAAATAGGTAAAGATACCAAGACAAAAATGTATTTTTCTTTTATTATAAGTCTTTAACGAACAAACAAAAAAGGCAATATTCCGACGCCGATCATGGGTAATCATATAAATCAGGTTAACTGGTTACAAGGCTTTATTTAATGCTTTAATTGCTTACAAGTACATACCAGAACAGTAAATATTTAATTTACAAATACAGTACTGTAGAAAAGCAGTACAGTAAGAATTTAACGAACAAACAAAAATGGCAATATTCCGACGCCGATCATGGGTAATCATATAATTCGGGTTAACTGGTTACAAGGCTTTATTTAATGATTTAACTTTATTTAAGTGCTTACAAGTACAGTACATACGAGAACAGTAAATATTTAACTTACAAATACTGTACAGTATTGTGGAAAAAACGAACAAATAAAAAAGGCAATATTCTGACGCCTATCAGGTAAACTGGTTATAAGACTTTATTTCTTGCTTTAACGTTATTTAATAGTACTTTAAGTTGCACATAAACTTACCAGAACAGTACAGTACTGTAAATATTTAACTTACAAATACTGTGCTACTGTACTCGGGAATGTCTCACTCAATGAATAATTTCCCGCCTAGATCGTCACGTAATCAAAACAAACCGCGCGCTGCGGTGACGTTCGAGGATTTGATCTTTCAAAGGCCTCTCCTGCGTTAATTTGTAGTTTTCATAATGGTTTTTTAATCTTACGTTGTCTTATATGTATCCCAGCCCTTACCGTGTATAATTGCGAGCGCGTTCTGTGAGATCGTGTTCCGTGCGAGTTACCTGTGCTAAACTATACCCCGGCTTAACAATGGGGGTAGAAATACCACCATACCCCGCCTAACGATGGCCAAACCCCGGTTTAACAACTGGTTTTTATTTTTTTTACCGATTTTGATAAAATTTTGAACTAAAATTGTGTTTAGGTTGATTTATAAACAGTTTTTAGACTTAGATTAATGTGTTTTAGCCACAAGTAGGGTGAGCATTATCAATTTGGGGTACAGTTTACCAAGTTTGATTTTTTCCAGACTTATATTTGACAATTTCCAGATATTATTTGTTGGTTTTGTGTAAGGCTTAGGTTAGCTTCTTTTACAGCCGTTAGACCATTTAGATTGGGTTCAAATTTGTTTTTCCTCTCATTTGGGTGGGTTTTGGACTTCGTTGGGGGGAAACACAAGGCTGAAAAATGCATTCCATTACTTTACATGTTAAAACTACCCCGATATACGATACCCAGCCTAATGATGAGTTTTTACCTAATCAACTGCATCGTTAAACAGGGTATACCTGTACTTTACTATGATTATTATTATTATTATCATCATCATCATCCAGACCTCCTTTCCCATCCTAGGGCAGGGTGAGGAGTAACAACGTCCAGACAGCCCAAGTGTGCCCAGTTCAATGGGCCACACTTCCATTCACTCATCATTCAAGCCCCTGTAATCCTGGCTGTATCTGATATGCCAAAAATATTCATCACATACTATACCTTCACAAAAACATATCTGACATTGTCAATCTGAACGTTATCATGTTGAAAAAGGGGTGCCGAATCCCTGATCATGCACTTCTTCTCACAACATTCATCCACCCAGCTCGATCTCTTGTCAGTCCCCTAGCCTCACTGCCTTCCATACCTCTCTTCCCCACACACTCATCCATGATATCCCTCCACCTTCTCCTTGGCCTACCTCATCTCCTCCCTCCTCCAAGTTCACTCAGGTATACCTTTTCCACCACTCTCTTGTTATCCATTCTCTCCACCTGACCACACCATCTCAGTACACTCTCTTCGATTCTGGTGTCCACAGACTTCCTCACACTGCATCTTTCACAAATCACATCATTTCGTACCCTATCCACTTTCTGTACAGTACCCCACATACATTCCTCAGCAGTCCCATCTTCATTGCTCTCACTCTTGACTTTTCATTTTCATGCCACACCGTAGTCTTACATCCATATGTTAAAGCTGGCACTAACATTCCTTCATGTAAGCCTCGTGCAGCTGCAAAACTCGGTTTCTTATCAAGACCTTCATAGCACCAGCTGCTTTTCTTCCTTGTGTCACTCTGCTTTCAACTTCTTTTGGACATTCTCCTCTCTTTTCTATCACTGTACCCAGGTATTTGAACTCTCACCAATTCCAGTCTTCTCTCCACTCCCTGTAACAACGCACTGGGAGTCACCTTCTCTCTCAGTAACCATCACTTTACCCTTTTCTACATTTACATTCAAGGCATGATGCTCACAGACATCAGCAAAACTCTGCACTAGTCTACCAAGTTCTTGTCCGGTACTTGCAAGCAGTACTGTATCATCAGCATACAACAAATTTGAGATATTCCATCCATCACCATTCATTACCGATGCCATCCCTCTCTCCATTACTCGTGTTTTTATTTCTCTCATCATCCCATCCATATATATATTGAACAACCATGGGGACATCACAAAACCTTGCTGCACACCCTAAAATGTATCTGACATAGAATGCAGGTGTTAGTGCTCAAGTGGCGAGGTGGAGGTGCTTGGTTCACAAAACTATTGGGCCTTAGGGAACGAGCTGCTAAAACAGATGCCGAAAGTCAGGAGCATAATAAATATATGAATAAATTAATAAATTAATCTGAGTGGTAGGTGGGGGCACTCAACAGCCTCTCTCTCAATATAGTGCTGCTTTGGGGTGCCTGGCCTGACCTCTCCTCTCTTCCTTCCTTCCTTCCTCTTCTGTCTTTCTTTCCTTCATTTTCTTCTCTGCTTTATGTCAATGGGTGACTCTACACTAAGTGACAAGCCAAATGGTTTCCTGTGCACCAGGAAACAATTTACTATGCTGGGTGGTAACCATATAACCAAATTATGGTGCCTGGTGGTTTAGTGGGTAATTCAGGCACTCCAACTGGATTAAGCCAGTGCAAGTTTATATCCAAGGGGTGGTTGGGGTTTACTGCTCACATAATGCCACTCAGGGATGAGTGAGGCTGGTCACTCTCATCTAAAATGTCAGGACCAACTTGCCTTGCCCCAGGCTCCTACATTCCTCATGAGGCAACACAGGATTAGATGATGAATGAATGAATGAATTAATTAATTAATAAACAAAAAAATAAATACCTGTACACAAAATAAAAATACTTAAGTGCTCCATCTAAGTGGAATGCCCTAAGCCACTACTGTAAATCCCCAGGCATCTATTTCAAACTAAACTACAGCATAGCAAGACAAAACCTTCACCCACCTTATTGCCAGGCTCCTCTTCCTGGTTCTCCTCATCTGATATCTCATGGTACTCGTGGTCAGCCTGACGGGGGGGCTGCAGGGACCGAGGGGAGGGGCTGTCAGGCTGTTCTTCACTCCCTGTGTCAGACCAGTTGTGTTCTGCAGCAGGCCCAGACTTGCCCTTGTCACCGACCTTTAGGGTGCAGGGTGACAAGAATTTGATGGGAAGTTTATTGGTTGACCTGAGAGGCTTTTGGCTAACCTGAGAAAAGCAGGTAATGGAAAATTATCATTTAACGAAGAAATGAAGCAACCTTCACTGACAGCCGAGAGATCTGAGGGAATGCTAAGAATCTACTTATGATAAGAACTGAATACTGCACTCCAGGTGTCAGTTCAATACTGTTAGAAAAGGCACTTCAGTAGCTTGCGAAACTGACAACAATGGAAAAATGAACCCAATACTTTGTTCAATGATAAAGAATAATGCTATACAAAAGATTTAGATGGTTCTCTTTGTGATGTGTATCTGGGATTCCAAAGGTTTGAATGATGTGTAAATGGCTGTGTGATGCATTTTACTGTGCATGAAGCTGACATTTCTATGTTCATACATTCTCTTTCCTTATTTGCGGATCCTTGCTCACTTTAATTCTGGTAGGAAAAAAGGTCAGGATGATGATGAATGATGGATGATGACAGCGATGATGATGATGATCATTGGTTACTCTGTCAGTCTTTGGTAGTTAGGTGTTTATTACCTTTAATCAGATGCCATACTAATAATTTTATTTCTATCACCACATGATTTTCAGATCAGATTTTCTTTTTTTTTAACTGGAGTTAGATACAATACAGTACTGTATAGCCATAACTATCTCCTCACAACTTCTGAATCTTCCTTAGCTTAATAAAATCACCTAGAAATAGCAAAAACAGAATAACTCGAGGCCCCCCCAAGGGGAGAATCACACCAGCCGCAAGCCGATACATATCTAGCACGGCTCAGAATATGACTTTGACGCTGACCTTTTACTATTTTCGAACTCATAGGAGATTTTCATCCCTACTAAACACATGTAAAATTTTTTGACATCTTGAGCGGTTGCAAAGTTATCGCAGTAACAAACACACAGACCCTGACCTACTTTCACCAATTTCGAATCTGGAGAAGATTTTCATCCCTACTACACACCTGTAAAATTCTGAGATTATATCTTGAGTGGTTGTGAAGTTATCATGTTAACAGACACACAAACACAAAGACAAACTGAAAACAATACTCGTGGAGGATTTTCATCCCTACCACACACCTGCAAAATTTTTGTTATGATGTCTTGGGCAGTTGCAAAGTTATCGTGGTAACAGACAGACGGCCCTTGACCTACTTTTACTAGTTTCAAACTCATGGTCACTTTTTTCCCCTACTACACACCTATAAAATTTTGTGATATCTTGAGCAGTTGTAAAGTTATTGTGCTAACACACACACACACACATACACACACACAATGTTCCTGATTTACGTAAATGATATGGTAGATGGAATGAACAGTTATGCAAGTCTGTTTGCTGATGATGCAAAGATCTTGAGGAGAGTAGAAGTCAAGGAAGACTGTAAAATGCTGCAGGAAGACCTGAATAGGATCCAAAATTGGAGCCAGATGTCCAAAATGAAACTTAACGCAAATGAATGTAAAATATTGGAAATGGGTAAGAATGCCAAGAGGCCATCACTGAATTACATGATGGGTAATGAACCAATAAAAAAAGTGAGAGAAGAGAAAGATTTGGGAGTGCTGGTCCAGGATGGTTTGTCACCGGAAAAACACATTAACAAGATAGTTTGAGAGATGTACAATTTCTTGACTAACATACAAGTGGCATTACATTACATGGATGAGGAAATGGTGAAATAATTGACAGTGGCCATGATCCGCCCCAGGTTGGAATATGCGGCAGCAGTGTGGTCCCCACACAAGAAGAAAGATATAAATAAGATTGAAAGAATACAAAGAACAGCAACCAAGATGGTCCCCAACCTGGCAGATCTGTCTTACAGAGAGAGGCTGGAAAAGCTGGACCTGCCGTCCTTAGAAGAAAGGAGAGAGAGGGGCGACATGATTGCAGTGTTCAGGGCCATGATAGGACTAGATAAAATTGATAAAAATGATCTGTTTGTATGGGATGGGTGAGTAACATGAGGACATGGAATGAAACTGAAAAAGCCAACTTGTTTGAAGGATATCAAGAAATATAGCTTTCCATATAGATGCACAGACTAGTGGAACAGCCTGGACAAAGAGATCATCCAGTTTAAAAACTTAAACGAGTTCAAAACAAAATCTGAATTGATGAGAAAAAGAGACGGGACCCAACGAGCGTAGCTCATTTGCTGGGTAAATACACACACACACACACACACACACACACACACACACACACACACACACACACACACACACACACACACACACACACACACACACACACTGAAAACAATATCACCTTTACTATCACAGCTGGTAAAAGCACATAACTGGATGGAAGGGGTTAACAATGGTGTCAAAGGCATGGAAATGCATCAAAATGGTGGAATCTGGTAGACCAGTCATATCTAAACTCTACCACTTTTCTCATTAAATTATTAATTCCCAGAAGTGCTAATGAGCAGTACAAAGCCCTCAAGAATACACTCTTGAAAGTTACTGATTCTGTGCATAGATGGACAAAGGGCCAACCAACACACAAAGTAACAGGGTGTTGGGGTGAGGATTTGGAAGCTGCAGTTAAGGAGAAAAGAAGGTTTTCTGGGAAAGGAATAAAGGTAGTAAGAGAGATGAATACTTGGCTGCCAAAAATATGGCCAGCAAGGAGGTATACAGCAAAATCTGAGTCTCATGAGACTTACTGGATACCCTAGTTGGTGCTGAAAGGAAGAATGTGTTATTTAAGGCAGCAAATCAGATGAAGAAGGAAAACAGTGATATCACAGATGAGCAATGTGTGAAGAATGATGAATGAAAGGTGGTAGTGGTGGAGAGCGAAGTATATTAAAGACACCTAAAGAGTCTTATAACCGACTGCTGAATGAAGAGTTTAACTGGAACAGGAAAGGTCTGGAGTCAGCAGATCCAGTGTTTGGCCACTGGCCTTTGATTGATGCTACTATTGTGAGCAAGGCAATAGGTGGGACAGAGTTGGGAAAGGGGAAGGGTGTGTCTGGGTCAACTGTTGAAATATTGAGGGCCTCAGGAGATATATAAGTGGTTCTAGTTACTGATTTGATAAATTCAATTATAAATAAGTTTGTCCCAGATGGCTGGCTGAAGAGTGTGACTGCAAATGTGTATAAAGGAAAAGGGGATGCCCTGGAAAGAAGAAATTAAAGAGGCATAAAACACTTGTGCAGTGTTTGTGATAAATGCATGCATATGAGATGTATTGGTATTGGAGGTACATTGAAAATTAATGCTCACTGTGTGTGTGCAGTGTGCTGGCAAGAGCATGCAGAGACTGACAGGCATGAAAGGATTGATCTTGTAGGAGAGTCTCTTGAGTATGTGAAGAAGTTTTGTTATTAGGGGGACATGTCATGTGCTGTAGGTGGGGCTTGGGTAAGGAGTGGTTGGAGGAAGTTTCGGGAGCTGTAGTCTCTCCTAACATTGGAAGAGCTCTACTTCCGTGCTAAGGGATCCTTGTAAGTGGTATGTGTTTAATGCTGTATAGTAGTAAGACCTATGCAGTAAGGAAGAGGTTATTCGTAGGCTCCAATGTAAAGAAATGACAATGATTAGATGAATGTGTAATGCATCCTTGAATTGTAGGCCTGGGGGGACTAGGATTGCAATGGAGAGTTGAGAGGAAGAATGGGACTTGAATGTATTAGTGTTGTGATGAGGAGGGGTAGATTGAGATGGTTTGGACATGTCGAGAGGATGGAAGATGACGACTAGGTGCAGGAGGTGAGAAATGTCAATGTTGGGGGCAGGGTAGCAAGAGGCAGACCAAAAAAGACCTGGGATGTGGTCAAAGTGTGTGACCTCAGAAATAAGGGACCAAATAGGGGAGATGCCAGAAATCACGCAGCATGGACAGCCATCACTAGGTGATCAAGGCCAACACATGCAAGCATGTTGGAGCCTAAAATTATATGAAATTATATGATATGCAACATCAATACAGTGATCCCTTGGCTATTATATATAACTGGTACCACATGTGGCATGTGATAACGAAACTGCATGATAAAGAGAGCACAGACTCTATGGAATTTATTCTAATTGGTACTGGGTGTTATATGGGGCTGAAACAAGGAATATGGGTGTAGCAGAGAGGAAAAGTCTGAATGTAATGGAGATGAGGTGTCTGAGGAGTATGTGTGACATGACACGTATGGATTGAGTGAGAAATGATGAAGTGTGAAGGAGAACTGGAGTTGTTCGGGAGATGGCTGACTGAGTGGAGCAGAGGGTGTTGTGATGGCTTGGGCATATGGAGAGAATGGATAATGAGCAATTGGTGAAAAAGATAACTAGATCTGATGTGAGAGGTGTAAGGATGAGAGGAAGACCACAAATAGGATGGACCGACAGTGTCAAGATAGCACTGGATGAGAGAGGGATGTCTGTTGAGCAAGGAAGAGTGGCTGTGCGTGATAGAAATGAATGGAGAGAAATTGTGAATGAATAAATGACGACGCAGCCCTCAGGGGATATTCTCCTGCATTTTGTCGGATTAGCTGATCAGGTCAGATGCAGGTAAGGGGATGGGTCCATTATGATGTGGCAGGGGTAAACCAGCTCTGCTGTCGGGCCCTGCTGCAGATGTCACTGACTGCACTGCACAGATGTCACTGACTGCACTGCGCACTTGACCCTCATGAAGTGTGGTGCGGTGAGGATCTGTCCCTTCTCCCCTTTGGGGCCAAGATGCAAATGAATGTGTGTGAGTGGATGAGTAAATTGGGAGCGTGTCGTCCTGTCTCGGCTACCTCCCTTTTCTTGGGGGAAGTAGCCTAGATATATAGATATGGATAGGTATTGGGCACCCCACTCGTAAACCCAATTTTTCCCTTTTCAACAATTTAGAAATGAGTTATTTAAGAGGAGCCTGTGGAGTCACATGGAGAGAGAGGCTGACGAATGAGGATATAAAGGAGCGTTGTGGTGTTGATGTGGATGTGATAGGAAGCATTATGAGGAACACACTGAGGTGGTTTGGCCATGTGGAGAGGATGGAGGGTGAAAGACTGACGAAGAGAGTGTATGTGAGTGAGGTGGAGGGGGAAAGAGGGAGGGGGAGGCCGAGGATGAGATGGAGGGATGGGGTGGAGAGGTATATGAGAGAGGGGGGTGTGAGTTGGGAGCAGGGGAGTGAAATGGCGGGGGACAGGGCGACTTGGAGGCGATTTGTTTGTGGCCACCCCAAACGGGATTGAGGCGTCTGGCAATAGATAGATAGATAGAACAATTTTAGACCCACTAAATACATAACACACTGTTACAGCATGTATCAGAAACATACACCGGCATGGTTAGGTTAACAGGAAATGATGAAAAGGACACAATAGGTAAGAAATACATACCATACAGAGACATGACATGGGCCTGAGGTAAGAGGTTCTATGGACTGGGGGTGGAAAGTTAATGGTCTCCACCACCTGGGATAACTCCTCGAGTAGGGCCTCATCTTTCAATCCCTCAAAGCCATCAGAAACCATACATTTTGCACCACCATTGTCAGCAGAAAGCAGCGCAGGTATGTGATAATGATATTTTTAGCCAAAAAATGTGCGATAATAGTGTTTTTAGCTGAAAAATGTGCGGTAATGGCAGGAATGCAGATTTTCATCTTGCAGTGATAATTTAATGAAAACTGTTATAACCAAGTGCACAATAACCAAGGTATCATTGTATCTGCATTAGTTATCACTCACTGTACCCTTGCAAATACTGCTGGCCTGACAGCCTGGACAATCTTTCATGGGTTATATGGGCAATCTGATCAATGACTAATCCTGTTCACTACAACTTATGAAGGACAACAGGAAGGCACTAACTGCAGTTTAACACTTTCAACTAAGTGACATATCTATATTATTCTCACTATTTCCAGATTATTTATTCAATCTAAGAGAGACTTTTCACAATGTAAGGGTTAGCTATAGTCAACACTAATCAATTCATTACTAAAGTGCTCTAAAAAGCTGAATAAAATAGTTTCAATGTAGCAAGAGTAAATCCAGAAATCCTCAGGCAGAAGGGGTTAAGGTATGCCACGTCTACTTTGGTAAAAAGAATTTTACTGTACAGATAAAATAAATGAAACCTGATATTTTTTTCCACAAATAATTAGGAATACCAGTCTTGCATTAATGAAGTCTGGCACAAACATGAGAGATAATAACATTCAATAACTGATGGGTAGCTGATCTGACCACTTTAATTTAGAAAAGGCAAGATATTCTGATATGTCACAATAATATCACTATAAACTGATATAAACTGGGTGCTAGTGCTTTCTGTCACCTTACCATACCTTTTTAAGCAGTGGTGCTCGATCTGACACATCAGAGCTGGCACGGGTGAGAGAGGAGGAGAGGTCGTGGTGGTCATCTGAGGGCTTGTATGGCGTCACTATCTGTTTGGGTAATTGGTGATACTGTAGGGGAAGAGGAGGGGACATGTCACATTCTGATATTCTGAGGGGGAGGGCAGTTATTACGGAAATATAGGACCTAACTCCAAGGATAAAGCGATTTCAACAAAATACAGAAGGATGTTTAAAAATTGTAATACTGTAATATGCATGTGTGTGTGTATGTTTATATACATAAATATACAGTACATGTAAATATATATATATATATATATATATATATATATATATATATATATATATATATATATATATATATATATATATATATATCTATCTATCTATCTATCTATCTATATACTGTATATGTATATAATAGTGCCAACTGTAACACATGGATGTGAGACTATGGTGTGGTATGAAAATGAAAAGTCAAGAGTAAGAGCAGTGGAGATGGGACTGCTGAGGAATGTACGTGGAATACAGAGGGTGAGTAGGATACAAAATAATGTGATTCGTGAAAGATGTGGCGTGAGGAAGTCGGTGGACACCAGAATTGAATTGAGTGTCCTGAGATGGTACAGTCATGTGGAGAGAATGGATAACAATAGGGTGGTGAAAAAGATATACCCGAGTGAACTTGAAGGGAGGAAGAGACGAGGTAGGCCAAGGAGAAGGTGGAGAGATATGGTGGAGGAGTGTGTGAGGAAGAGAAGTTTGGAAGCCGGCGAGACTAGGGAACTGACAAGTGATCGAGCTGGCTGGATGAATGTTGTGAGAAGAAGTGCATGACCAGGGATTTGCCACCCTTTTTTAATGTGGCAGCATCTGGATTGACTCTCAGATAAGTTTGTGTGAAGCTACAGAACGTGGTGAATGTTTTTGGAGTATCTGATAAAGCCAGGATTCCGGAAACTTGAATGATTTGTGTGAAGCTACAGAACGTGGTGAATGTTTTTGGAGTATCTGATAAAGCCAGGATTCCGGAGACTTGAATGATGAGTGAATGGAAGCATGGCCCATTAGATTGGGCAAATTTGGGCTGTCTGGACATTGCTACTCCTCACTCTGCCCTAGGGTGGGAAAGGAGGTCCAGATGATGATCATGATATACTGTATATATATATATATATATATATATATATATATATATATATACACAGGCATACCCCGGTTTAACGATCTAACTGGTTAGGTAAAACCCCATCGTTAAGTGGAGTATCGTATATCGGAGTACTTTTAACATGTACTTGAATGTGGACTGTTTAACCCGTCACATACTGACTGATTTCCAACCTCCGATACCCCCCAATCCCGAGCTATTTCGGAAAAAATTTTTTTTGGCTAAAACCTCCGCTTTTGTTGAGAAACAAAGGAAAATCACCAAGAAAGGGCTTAACGGGGTCCATAAGTGGTCAGAACAGGTGAGGCACCCCGAGTCATGTATCATATTCTGTCACTGACATGTCGGGCTCTCACGTTTCCTATGGTAGGTAATTTTGAGAGAAACAACAAAGAACACACCTAAATTTATTAATTTTGAACTAATAAACAATCACAACAACAATATAATGGTTTTCAATGATATATATAGGAAAAATATGCATTGTTCCATCTCGCGAGCATAGCGAGTTTGGTCATATTGGTTACACGCTAGTTGCTAAGTTTCTTGTTTCAGTAAATATATCATTTTTTCTACTTGCATAATACTGTTTCAATGATATTTTACCATTTTTGACTTTATGTAAATGTTATCAGCTGTTTACATTCATTACGATGATATTTAGCATAACTATTGCGCACATCTGCTTACTCAGCGCACTCGCTATGACTCTTCTCTCAACATACATTATATTTTTT
Source organism: Coenobita brevimanus (assembly GCF_032717465.1). Lineage (NCBI taxonomy): Eukaryota > Metazoa > Arthropoda > Malacostraca > Decapoda > Coenobitidae > Coenobita > Coenobita brevimanus. Next base: position 27,619,413 of record NC_137050.1, read on the forward strand.
TTACTTTCATATTATTGTTTTTATGACAGTGTACCATTTTTCAACCAATGTAAATGTGTTCACTTATTTACATTCCTTACGAGGGTATTTAGCAAAATGCTAGCGCATATTCACGTAGCAAGCACACTCACTACCACTCGTGTTTCAACTTATACTTTATTTCTTCACTTCCAATATACTTCCTCACTTACATTACACCCATTTCCACCTTATACTACTATTTACATAGTTACAGGCCTTATTTATTCCACTGAGTGTCGCATCAATATACCCTCGCTAGGAATGTTTCGACTTAGATTATATTTATGCACTTACATAATAATTTTCCACTTACATTACACCTGTTTCCACTTTAAACAATTATTTACATATTTACGGGCCTTATTTATTCCTCTGAGCATCAGAATATCGCACCTCTATATACTTGCTAGGAATGTTTCAACTTAGAATATATATATGCACTTACATAATAATTTTCCACTTACATTACACCTGTTTCCACTTTTATACTACTATTTACATATTTACGGACCTTGTAATTACACTGAGCGTCTGTATGTCGCATTTCTTCCTGAGTATGAGCGTCATATCGCATTCACACCATATCAGAACTGCATCAAGGTGTGATATTCACTGAAACAAGGATGAATGCAAAGACCCACGTCACACTCAACGCACTCATAGCGGGTGTCTTTTCTCTGAGTGGTGGGTCTCACACGGGAATTACCACACACATGACACCTGCGTTGGGGCCTAGGTCTATTTGGCTGGGGAGGTATAGGAGTGGGAAAATGGTGGGCGGATATTCTCAGGGGAGTTTGGGCGGTAGGGGCAGTGTGTGTGCGTTGTTGGGGCCTCTCGACCGCATACCTAGCAAAAATCTCACGTGTAAGGTCCCTCACAAACCCTTCAAAGGTTTCCTGCACTCCTGTTGTCATGGCATTCAGGTGGTGGCAACTGAGGGCAGTTATATCTAGCAGGTGAAAGAAGGGCTTCTTGTACCACTTCATTGTGGTCCTGGCACACTCGACAGTGGATATCATGGAGTCTGACTGGTCCACCAGGAACATGTTGATGTTAAAATCAATCACACACTCAGGTTTCCAGATGTGGCGCCTCCTCTCGCTGCGGTACTCCACGGACTCTGTACGGTGCATTAAAGGGCGGTGAACCGTGGACAAGAGGCTGACTTCTCTGCTGTGGTTCCACACTGTAGCTAGGAGGTTGTTAGCCTGGAAGACGACCACCTCACTTTTTTCTAATTTCTGCCCCACCTTGACCACGTGACGCCGGTTCACCTTGACAGTACCACAGAGTTCCGTGTCATGCAGGTGTAGATAACGAACGAGAAGAGGGCTAGTGTACCAGTTATCCAGGTAAAGGACGTGACCATGATGAAGGTAGTCTTCAATCATTGTCTTTACCACTGCTCCAGACAGTCCAATACTCCAATCTTCTATTGTGTCTGTCTGTGCACCAGTGTACAAGACTATGTCTTGCACATAACCAGTCCTGGTTTTGCTGGGTATGTACTGCTGAAAGGAAATGTTGCCTCTCCACAACATGAGACTCTCGTCTATGACAAGGTCTCTATAGGGATAAAATAAGGAACGGAATGTTTGCCGTAGGTGATCAAAAACCAACCTAATTCGCCTCATCTTATCAGTGTCATTTGCACTGGCAGGATCATCAGCATCATAAAAGTGGAGGCGACTTAGAATTTGCTGAAACCGATTACGGCTCATGATTTTGCCAAATATTGGTGTCAGCATTATAGGGTCCCTTGTCCAGTATGCCGGAATTCTGTTTTTACGTACAATACCCATCAAAAGTACCAGGGCAAAAAATTAAAACATTTCTGCGAGGGAGACAGGGTAATCATAAGTGATTGAATGCCTGCTCCTTGCGCCCAGTCGTTCACTCTTACAGCGCTGGCTGCTAGCAAAATGGTTAGTTTGTTCCACTATCTCCTCCACAAAACCCTCACTGAAGAACAGGGGGAAAAAATCCAGCCTGGTGGAATAACGGTGAATTCCTGGAGCTGTGCAGCCAGTGCACCCCTGCTCAGTGAAGGGGTGAATAATGGGAGAAAAATCACTGCCATCTTCCCAATTCAAACTCACATAACCCTCGCCCCCATCATCACCTTCGTCGGGGTGGGGAGGAGATGCTGGTGGGGGAGGTTGGGGAGGAGGAGTGCAGAGGGCTTCCCCACTTGCACTCCTCTTTCCTCGGCCTTTACCCTTCCCTTTTCCCTTACCCTTACAGCCTTGGGGAACATCAGGGGGCTGTGGGGAGGAAGTCCGGGAATATTGGGGAGCATAAGAGATGCTGGGGAGTGGCTCCTCCTCACCTCCCCGCTCCATCACCACACCACGTGATTCACCATGCACCCTCACTGCCCCACGTGATACGCTCTGCCGCCTCACACCACCACGGGAGAGCAATGACTCACTCCCGCCACTCTCACTTTCAATGCTCGCCCCTACACTTTCCATTTCACTCCCCAGTCCCTCCACACCACTTCCACCCTCCCCAAACAAAACACTCGGCCCATACCTGCTAGCATGACATGCTGTGTGCTCGGGGCCACGATGTGTGATAATCTTGCGGCCATACCATGTGGCAACATGTCCCACGGCTCCGTCCTCATCCTCGTCCTCAATTTCGGGCTCCACATCACATAGGGGCTGCCGAGAGGTTGTTGCATGATGTTTTGGTGCAGGCTGGCCCTCTCTAGTGGCACGATAGGTCACGTAGCGCCGCTTCCTCGGGGACGGGACCTCCTCATCACTGCTGCTACTTTCCTCCTCCTCTGGTTGGACATAATCCTTGTCCACCACCTCGTCATCAAGGATCGAATCACTGTCGCCTGTAAAGGCGTCCAGGGCGGCTTGAATTTCCTCCTTCGAGAGACCTCTGTGCGCCATGTCTGACCTGGGTCACTGCTAACAGGCGAGTGACCAAGCCGAGGGTGAGTGCAGGTCGCATGGGGTCGCCGAGTGTCCCCACCTGGTGGCAGGTAGGGGAAGATCTCCCGACCCTACGTACCCAAAATCAAGCGCGAGATTTGAAATTTGTCCAAATTATGAACCTTGCAATTGCGCGACGTACCAATACGTTGACGGGAGTGGCAGTTACATAATGTTGCGACATAGTCATACGTCGACGGGACGTCTCGGGTTAACGGCCTTAGGTTTCCCCCCAAACCAAGTCCAAAACCCACCATGCTGAGCTCAAAAACAGATTTAAAGGCAATCTAAATGGCCTAACAGTTGTCAAGGAAGCTAACCCAAGCCTAACACCTGTAAATAACTCACTGAAAGCAACAAATAAAACCTGAAAATCATAAGGAATAGGTTAGAGAATATCAAACACCTCTCATCACTTACTTCTTGTAAGTCCATGTCCAGTCCTGGTCATCATCTTTGCTATCCCCCCCGAGGCTAGGGGACATCTGGTGCTCCCCAACACTCAGTCCTCCTCCTCAAAGCCCTCAAACCCTATCTCCAGGGGAGGGTCAGAGGGGGTTGGCGATGGAGTGCGATGCAATGACTCAGGCGGAGGCGATGGAGTGCGATGCGATGACTCAGGGGGAGGCGATGGGGTGTGATGTGCTGGCTCAGGCGGTGGCAATGAGGTGCAATGCGATAACAGAGGTGGTGGTGTGGGAGACAGCTGTGATGTCCGGTGAGGTGGCGAGGGAGTCAGTTGCAATGGCTCTCGTCATGGCGAGGGAGACAGAGACAGTGGCTGAAGTGGGATGGGAGATGGAGGATGGGATGAGGGAGGCAGCGATAGATTGGCAGAGTGCCTTAGTGGAGACACAGGTGACACGGGAGACGGCGATCGGCTGGAGGTTAGGTCCAGAACAACGGGCCAAGCATGTCCTTGGTGGGAGGTGTCCCTCGGTGTTTCTCTGCTGGTTGAAGGATGAGATGCTCTGCTCGTCAAGGGCTGGGAAGATCCTGAGCGACTTGCTGGCCTGGTGAGGGCCTGCTAAAAGAGCGATGTGATCGTTATCTGCCTGGCCGCCCTTCTTCTTCTCCTCCAGCATTAACATGTGCACTTTCATAATCTCCTCAAGCCGATTAGCTGTGTCCCTGCTTCGTCCTGGGAGAGGGTCATGTGTTTTCAAAAGGTTTATAAGCTCATCCAGCTTTGTTTGCATCTCCTTCAGGATCTTGATACTGACAGCTCAGACTTCAGGCACAAACTCCTCCTCCTCCTCTGCCTCCTGGTGCACCTGCTCAATCTCCATACTGAGGAGCTCCTCATTGCTGAGCTCCTCCCTGTGCCTCTCGAGAGCCTCCTCCACATCATCCTCATCAACCTCCCCGAAGCCCGCCTCGTGCGACAACTCGACAATGTCCTGCCACACATGCTTGACACGCGGAGGTTGCACGCCCTCAGGGAAGCTGGTGGAGTAAACACATTCTGGCCACAGCTTCCGCCACACGCCGTTCATCATCGCCTGGCTCACCTCGTCCCATGCTGCAGTTATATTTTCCAGGGCGTGGCATATGTTGTACCCTCTCCAGAACTGCTGTACAGTTGTTCTGTTGTCACTGTTGGAGGTCCTTACCAACTGCTTCATTGTGCGGCGGAGGCAGTAGGCCTTAAAGGCAGCGATCACCCCTTGGTCCATTGGCTACAACAAAGATGTGATGCTGGGGGGTAGGAACACCACCTCAGTATTGCTGGCCCATTCTTTCATTGCGGGTGGGTGGCTAGGCGCATTATCCACCACCAGGAGAAATCTGTTCGCCAGATTTTCACGAGACGCATACGTCTTCAGCACACTAGAGGTACGAATGAAAATATGACGAACAGATATCTGAAGTCAACCAAGCCTTCTTGTTCGACTTCCAGATAACCCCAAGGTTCTCCTTAACATACCCCACCAGAGCCCTGGGGTTCTTGAGTGGTAGAATAAGAGTGGCTTCAACTTGATGTCGCCATTGGCGTTGCCCCCCAGCAGCAGTGTCAGCAGGTTCTTCAAGGGCTTGAATCCTGGCATAGACGTTTCCTCCATTGCAAGGTATGCCTTGGAGGGCATTCTCTTCCAAAAGAGCCCAGCCTCATCAAAATTCAAGATCTGCTTTGCATTATAGCCACCCTCCATGATAATGCGTTTCAGCTCATCAGGAAACGCTGCCGCTGCCACCGTATCTGCACTCACCGCCTCACCATACATCTTCACGTGGTGGAGATTTGCCCGCCTCTTAAACTGGTCAAACTACCTATGGCTAGCCTTAAAGGTCTCACTTTCATCAAGCTCACACCTTACCTTAAGCTCATCCCATAGCAAGTGAGCCTTAGCGCAAATAATAGCCTGGCTCACGGGTGCCTTGCGCTGGTTCTGATCTTCCACCCATGTGCATAGCATCCTCTCCAGCTCCTCCAATGCAGGCTCTTGCTGGCAGGTGATACGGGAGGCAGATAAGGTTACAACCTCCCCAGCAGCAGCCCTTATGGCCTCCTTCTTCTTGATAATGGTGGAGACAGTCGACTACGCCAGGTGGAGAGCCGAGGCGATAGAACACGCACCTTCGCCTTTGTCGTGTCATTTAAGGATTTCCAATTTCACCTCCAGTGACAAAGTCTTACGGACATGCATCGCGGGAACATTACCAGCATCACCACTAACAGGACGCTTCCCACCATGACTAAGGCCTCCACTAGCACCACCACTAGCCCCACTACATGCAGCACCCTTACCAGACATGATCACACTTATTTTGGCTAAAATTCACACAATATCACACTGCGCACACGATCAGAATCACTGCTCGACTAACAGCACTGCTCGAACACAGTTATGATGCACTACGATAGCAACTTGCGTAATGTTGGTGGTGCAATATGATACGTGGCAGGCGAGCGTAAGGGAGATCCTCACTCTGAGATAGCTGGTGCAAGAAGAGTAATATGAGTAAACGCAGGGTGAACGATGGGTATGGGGCCTGCGTGAGCGTTTCTGTGCATCCTGGGAGGGAGGCAGGCTCAGCTGGCCGCAGGAAAGCGCGTGATTCAAAATTTTGGACCATCGTCTGCAGGCGCGACATCGGAGGGCCCATCATTAGACCGGGGCTCGCCCATCGAGTATCGGGGCCTGGTGCACTTTGTTCCCCCATCGCTAATCATATATCGGGGCATTATTGTATACATATATTGGCAAACCCCAGTTTAACGATGCAATTGGTTAAATAAAAGCCCATTACTAGGTGGGGTATCATAATTCAGGGCCGCTTTAACATGTAAAGTATAGGGATGCGTTTTTCAGCCTTGGGTTCCCCCCCCCCCAACCAAGTCCTAAACCCACCCAAATGAGTCCAAAAACAGTTTATATGCAATCTAAATGGCCTAAACTCTGCAAAAGAAGCTAACCTAAACCTAAAACCAGTGCCCGTCTCACTTGTACCCAGTCAAGGTTACTGAAGAATGCAATCTCCAACTCGTATTCAAACTTGGTAGAGAAAAAGCAGCAGCACTGTATACAATCCCACCATCAGACAGTTCCAGGAAATTAAATAAACATCTGTTGTACATAATAATAATGTACGAATGATGCAGAATCGACCAAGGCGCAAACTGTTGCGATGGAGAATTGATGATGTTTTGACAGAGAATTCTCTTGACTGGGAATGCGATCGATGATGTGATAGGGACAGCCTTTTCAAAGTCCCCTCTTTATGTCATCATAGTTACTGTTCTGGTTGCCGAGCTCCTTTATTTTCTTCTCTCTTATTTTCCAAAATTTATTTGGAAATTCCTTTGTATTTTCAAAGTATTTTCTAATGAACTGGCCAAATGTAAACACATGATTTATCAATGTCGCAGTCTTCATCAGTGCAGGAAACATTTACTCTGTAACACCTAAAGTATAGTAAAACCTCGATATAATGGACTTCAATAGACCAGAATTCGCTTTTATTGGACTTGAGGAGCTACCAGACTAAATTCCCATACATCGGAAAAAGTCCGATAAAGCCAGAAGCAGTCTGGACTGCCTGACCATTTCAGCTATGTTCACCAAAATAAGGTAAATAAAAGACAAGTTTATCAGTGTATAGTACAGTATTATTATATATATTATACCATCTGATTAATGTAGGGAAGTTATAACACAGCACAGTACCACAATGGTAGTAAAAAAAAATTAAACACCGTTAATGCGATCCGGACTAATGTCTGATATATTGGAAAAAGTCCGGATTAGCAGGGGGAAGTCCGGATGTCGCTCTTATCGGAATTTTGCATTTCTCGAAATGGTTTGGGCCCCAGTTAGTCCATTATAGTGAGAGCTTACTGTACTATTATTCACGATCTTCAGTTTGCAAGTTTGCCACGTAGAGTCCTATGACTGATGATCGTAGAAGGTCTGTCAAAAACTGCTGAGCACTAAACCAAAATGAACTAGGGGATGAGGTGGTAGGAAGGGAGATCCCACCCCCTCACCAGGTCTGCGCATATATATATATATATATATATATATATATATATATATATATATATATATATATATATATATAATATATATATATATATATATATATATATATATATATATATATATATATATATATATATATATATATATATATATATATATATATATATATATATATATATATATATATATATATATATATATATATATATATATATATATATATATATATATATATATATATATATATATATATATATATATATATATATATATATATATATATATATATAGATATGGCTGGGAGAAGGAGGGAGGTGAGAAGACAGGAAGAAATCAGTAGGATAGAAGTTGTGGAAGCAATGAAGAAAGTTAAATCGAGGAAAGCCCCAGGAATTGATGGAGTGTGTGGTGAAATGCTGAAGCATGGGGGAGAGATAGTAGTAGAATGGATGTGGAAGATGTGCAGATTGGCCTGGGAGGAAGGTAGAGTCCCGGAGGATTGGAAGTCAGGTATAATTATTCCCCTGTACAAAGGAAAAGGGGAAAAAGAAGTGTGTGGTAATCATAGGGGCATTTGTCTTCTTAGTATAACAGGAAAAGTGTATGGTAGGATACTTATAGACAGAGTTAGAGAAAGAACAGAGAAATTAGTTGGAGAAGAACAGGGAGGCTTTAGGAAGGGAAGAGGTTGTGTAGATCAGATATTCATTCTTAGATCTTTAGTGGAAAAGTTTCTAGAGAAGGGAAAGAAGTTGTATGCGGCTTTCATGGATTTGGAGAAAGCATATGACAGGGTGGATAGACAAGGATTGTGGAAAGTGTTAAGAATATATGGAATAGATGGGAAGTTGTTGAATGCTGTGAAGAGTATGTACGATGGTGTGAAGGCTGCAGTGCGTGTGGAGGGTGAACTAAGTGAATTTTTCTCTTTGAAAGTTGGGTTGAAACAGGGATGTGTCATGTCTCCATGGTTGTTCAATCTGTACATGGATGGGGTAATAAAAGAGGTACAAGGTAGGGTAGTGGATGTTGGAGTGGCCCTGGTGAGAGAGGATAGTGTTTGGAAACTCCCTGTACTGTTGTTTGCAGACGATACTGTGTTGTTGAGTGAAGACAAAGGGGAGCTGCAAGGCTTGGTGGATGAGTTTGAGAGAGTGTGTAAGAAACGGAACCTAATGGTGAATGTAGGGAAGAGTAAAGTGATGGTCTTTGAGAGAGGTGAAGTTAGTGAATGTACAGCGAGGTAAGATGGTGAGGAATTGGAAAATGTGAGTACGTTTAAGTATTTGGGTAAAGTGATAAGTAAGGATGGAGGTTTGGAGGGTGAAGTGCTTGAAAGGCTACAGCAGGGAAGAAAGGCTGCTGGTTCTTTGAAAGCAGCGATAAGAAACATGGAAGTGAGCAGGGAAGTGAAAAAGTTACTACATGACAGTATTGTGATACCAACTCTAACGTACGGAAGTGAAGCTTGGACATTGTTGGAAGGACACAAGTCAAGAGTGAGAGCAGTGGAAATGAGTTATTTAAGAGGAGCCTGTGGAGTCACGTGGAGAGACAGGCTGACGAATGAGGATATAAAGGAGTGTTGTGGTGTGGATGTGGATGTGATAGGAAGCGTTATGAGGAACACACTGAGGTGGTTTGGCCATGTGGAGAGGATGGAGGGTGAAAGACTGACGAAGAGAGTGTATGTGAGTGAGGTGGAGGGGGGAAGAGGGAGGGGGAGGCCAAGGATGAGATGGAGGGATGGGGTGGAGAGGTATATGAGAGAGGGGGGTGTGAGTTGGGAGCAGGGCAGTGAAATGGCAGGGGACAGGGCAACTTGGAGGCGATTTGTTTGTGGCCACCCCAAACGGGATTGAGGTGTCTGGCAATAGATAGATATATATATATACACAGCAGGTCCAGCGGGGCAGTAGACACACGTGTGTTATTGTTTATGATCATAACGTACGATCTTCAGCCGTGTCGTGAATACACAGGAGGTCCAGCTGGGCAGTAGACACACGTGAGTTTGTTATTGTTTGTGATCGTAACGTATGATCTTCAGCTGTGTCGTGCTACTATTTCTTAACAAAGATTCATTACATGTTTCTCGTAACACTATTTATTTTTGTTCTGATGGACAAATACCTGAAATAGATGTAAAATAAAGCTTATCGATATTTAAGGAAGGAAAGAATAATAACCGTCCCAACACAGAGATGGTAGACTCAGCCCACCAATTTTTTTTTCTATTTGACTATATTACGGCCTCTCTTCCTTGTAGCAGTGAGAAAAATAATGTTGTTATAATTTCTCCCTTCCTTTTAGTGACAAAGAGGGCAGTTTTTCCTTGGTTAGTGACACTGGGAACTAGCCCATCCACCCTCAACACACCTCCACTTGCCAATCAAGCCAGTCTTCTCTTTATTTCTGGTAAGGATTTTCGGTGTTGCAGCTCTTTATAACAGTTTTAATGTCTTTTCAGGTACATGTTTAATGTGTTATGCTGTTTTAGCACTAGTAAACACTCTTCATTTAATTTTGGGTGGGGCCTGTTTGGTGTTAGAGTACTTTCTGATAGGGTAGGTACATGTCCCACTGGAACGCTCCTCTATTCTTCCAACTGATTCTTAACTTGACGTTTCGTGTTTCACGCAGTTTTGGCGGAACATCCAAGCCGCGAAACACGAGGATTTACTGTATAGTATATATATATATATATATACAGTCGGCGCATGGAAGTCTGGACCCTCTAATTCGCACCATATATTTGGTAGGGTCCAAGAAATATTGTAGGAAAATTCCTGTAGTCAGTGGATATTTTCTGGTGGCTTCTAGCAACTTTACAGGCTTACCACCACATGCTGTGAGATTATTAGCTCAGTGCCTGCCTGCCTTTGGGTGGGAGAGCACGTCAGATTTTCTTGTCCTGCCTGGCCCTTGTTAATTTCAAAGCTCTCGTTTTCACACCCTTCTCTGCCTTAGTGAATCATTGGAGATGGGTCCCAAGCCACTAAATGATGTAGGAAAAGCCCGAATTTTAACTATGAGAGAGGAAAATGTAAAAGTTAAGGAGAGGCTTCAGTGCAGCAGTACGGCTGGGGATCTAGAAGTCTTTCTGAAGTTGATGCTGTATGGTTCTTTCAGACACATCTTTCAGCAATTCTGGGTACATATCTTTCAGTTGTCTAGCAGTCAAACGTGGGTCTTTTATCACAGCTTGCTTCAGTAACCTGTCTGTAGTTGGTGATGTCTTCCTTTTAGGTCCCAGCCTGTCTTTATGTTGGGGAATTGTGTTTTTTGGCAGGTGGCGGGCAGCAGCGAGGAGTGCCATAACGGTAGATTTTCCTCGCCCAGCTCGAATACAAATATCCTTAACTTTTACATTTTCCTCTCTCATGGTTACAATTCGGGCTTTTTCTACATCAGTTAATGGCCTGGGACCCATCTCCAATGATTCACTAAGGCAGAGGAGGGTGTGAAAACAAGAGCTTTGATATTAACACATGCCAGGCAGGAAAAGAAAATCTGAAGTGCTTTCCCATCCAAAGTCAGGCAGGCACTGAGCTAATAATCTCACAGCATGTGGTGGTAAGCCTATAAAGTTGCTAGAAGCCACCAGAAAAAAATCCACCGACTATAGGAATTTTCCTACAATATTTCTTGGACCCTACCAAATATATGGTGCGAATTAGAGGGTCCAGACTTCCATTGCCCTGACTGTATATATATATATATATATATATATACAGAGGCATTAATGAACAGTACAGAGCCCTCAAGAACAATCTCTTGAGAGTTACTGATGTAACATGCGGTTGGACAAGAGGACCACCAAGGCATAAAGTAACTTAGTGGTGGGATGAGGGTGTAGAAGCTGCAGTTAAGGAGAAAAGAAGGCTTTTCCGGGATTGGAAGAAGGGTTGTAGCAAAGAGGAATATTTGGCTGCCAAGCGTAGGGCTAGAAGAGAGGTATACAGGGCAAAGTCTGAGTCACAGAGACTTTTACTTTATAACCTAAATCAAGGGGAAAGGAAAAATATTATATTTAGGGTGGCAGGTCAGGTGAAGAGGGATAATCAGGATATTATAGGTGAGCAGTGTGTGAAGAATGATGAAGGAAGGGTAGTGATGAACAGTGAGGATATTAAAGATGCATGGAGAGAGCATTATAACAGGTTGTTGAATGAGGAGTTTGACTGGACAGAGAAGGTTTGGAGCCAGCAGATCCAGTGTCTGGCCCTTGGCCTTTGACTGATGCCGCTACTGTGAGGCAATAGGCAGGATGAAGGTGGGGAAGGCAGGTGTGTCTGGGTTGACTGCCGAAATGCTGAAGGCCTGAGGAGATATAGGTGTGAAGTTAGTCAATGACCTGATAAACAGGATTATTTATGAGTGTGTTGTCCCAAATGACTGGGTGAAGAGTGTAATTATAAATGTGTATAAAGGGAAGGGTGATGCCCTGGAAAGAGGAAATTACAGAGGTATAAAGCTTTTAGATCAGATAATGAAGGTAATGGAGAGAGTTTTAGAAGGTATGATTAGAGAAAGAGTGAATATTGATGAGATGCAGTTTGGGTTTATGCCAGGTAGGGGGACCACTGATGCCATATTCATTGTTCAACAGCTTCAGGAAAAATATATTGGTAGGAGAAGGGATCTTTATTTTGTTTTTGTTGATTTGGAAAAGGCCTTTGACAGAGTCCCTAGAGAGGTGGTGAAGTGGGCAATGAGAAAGCTTGGCTTGTAGGAGTGGCTGGTTAGGGTGGTTATGGCTATGTATGTGGTTGCTCACACCCAGGTAAGAGTGAATGGAGATTTGAGTGATGGGTTTTCTGTGAATGTTGGTGTGCATCAGGGGTCGGTTTTGAGTCCCATGTTGTTTATCGTGGTACTTGAAACCCTTTCACGTGACTTTAGAAACGGACTCTTGTGGGAGCTGTATGCTGATGATTTAGTGTTGATTGCAGAGAACAAAAGGGAGGCGGAGGAAAGGTTTAGGAAGTGGAGAGATGGTATGGGGCACAAGGGCTTAAGGGTAAATGCAGATAAAACAAAAGTGATGATATCTAGGGTTGGTGGTGCTACTGTCAAAGATGAGGGAGACTGGCCATGTGCAGTATGCCACAAGGGCGTGGGAAGTAATTCCATCTTGTGCGGTGTTTGTGATAAATGGGTGCATAAGTGATGTAGTGGTATCAGAGGTAGACTGCGAGATAATGCTGATTTTATGTGTATGGCGTGTCGGGGAGAGCAGGTGGAGATTGTCAGACGTGAAAGAATTGAACTTGCTGGTGAGTCTCTTGAGTGTGTGGAAGAGTTTTGTTATTTGGGAGACATACTGTGTGCTGGAGGTGGGGCTGGAGGTAGCTCTGTGGCTAGGGTGAGAAGTGGTTGGAAGTTCAGGGAGCTCTTGCCTCTCCTGACATTGAGAGGACCCTCCCTACGTGCTATGGGGTCTTTGTATGCAGCATGTGTTAGGAGTGTAATGCTGTATGGTAGTGAGACCTGGGGAGTGAAGGAGAAGGATATTCGCTGGCTCAGACGTACAGAAATGACAATGATTAGGTGGATGTGTAGTGCGTCCCTGCGTCCAAAGTCTGGGGGGGCTTGGTTCACAATGGAAGAGTTGAAAGGTAGGATGGGACTGGAGTGTATTGGTGTTGTGAAGAGGAGAGGTAGACTGAGATGGTTTGGACATGTGGAGAGATTGGAGGATGATAATTGGGTGAGGAAAGTGAGAAATGTTAATACTGGGGGTGGGTTACAAGGGGTAGACCAAGAAAGACATGAGACGAGGTCATTAAGTGTGACCTCAGGGTTAATAAGGGACTGAACAGAGAGGCTGAATGGATCGTGCAGCATGGAGAGCCGCCATTAGGTGACCAAGGCCGACGCATGGAAGCATGCTGGAGCCTTTAAAAAATGAAAACGATATATATATATATATATATATATATATATATATATATATACAGTAACCCCTCCAATATCCGGATCAATAGAGCCATCGGTAGGTTCGGATATTGGTTTCGTCCGGATATTGGGCCCCAGCTTATGGACTTGTACTTATGGACCCTAACTCAGAGAAACACCTATACAACTCCCTCCGGACATGCATAGCACCTATTTAACACCCAAATCACACCAATAAGGCACATAAATGACTGAAATAAATGCAAAAGAAACATAAAATGTGGGTTTAGAAGTATGTTCATACATTAATAAACATTCTGGTACTTATGGACTCTAACCGAACCTAACTCTGAAAAACACATTCCTACTGCACATGCATGAGGTAAGTATAGTATGGAAAAAAGTACAGTATGACACATTCTGGTAAGTATAGTATGCAAAAAAGTACAGTACAATATGAAACATTCTGGTAAGTATAGTATGGAAAAAAGTACAATATGAAACATTGTGGCTACTTACAGCAAGTCCCTGGCCACCTCGATGAATATCCGCCTCCTCTCGGACTCTGACAATAAGAACGATTTCCTGAAGCACTTGCAGTACACTCTTCCTGAAGTCTTGCACTGAACTTAGTCAATAACACACAGAAGTCCGTTCTCTTCACAGTGTTCACTTTAGTCCAAATAATGTTCCATTAAATTTTAGTGTTGCACATTAACTTTTCCCAAGTTTTTTTTATTTTCCAAAGCCAAAACAAAGAAGGTTAGTTACGTTAAATTTCTTTTCTTCTGAGTCTTTTCTCTCATTTCGAAAACCTTAACACAACACACCGTTTTTTTCACTGCACAACACTCAAAATTCCCGTGTGGTCTAGTGGAGAAGTTCTTGCTGTATATTCGCTGTCAGAGTCCAAGAGTATCACTGACAGGCGACCAAGGGGTGCATCGGTGGGTCGTGGTGATGGCGTACCGACTACAGAAAACTCTGAAGATAGCCGCAAACTCACATCGAGCGGTGACTCCACTGTAGCTGATGTGCTGGGCTGTGGCTCGGAGCATGAGGGCCTGTCTTGGGGAGGCAACGGAGTGGAACTAGGGCTTGGCACAGCGGGGGTCACGGGCCTGAAAAAACTGTCAATCGTTGACTGACGCAAGGACCGACAATTCTGGCGATTGATGATGCGCTGCCGGAAAGCACGCACTTCCTCCACGAGTCCCAAGGGCCCCATCTCCCTGTCGCAGTCCGGGTGTTCCAGGTAGTCTAGGACGAACTCTAGATGTTCCCGGAGTGCGCTCAGCTTGGGGATGGCTGGAGTAGTGTCCTGCTGAGAGGAGTCCGCATCATCATCGCCTTCGTCGTCGGAATCTTCAAGTTCGGGACTGACACCAGCAACCGAAGACGCGATCTCGATATCAGACAACGTCTGATACCCAGGATCGCCCTCGTCGTCGTCCAACCACTCACGAACATCGTCCACATCAACATCGTCGCCGTGCGTACGTAGCCGTGCATGGAAGTCATCCACGTCAAACCCTAGGAAATCGTACTCCACATCTGTTCCGAGAAGCAGACGAGACCAACCATTTTCAAGAGTTTTCACAGGGACTTCCTTCCATGCACTAGCCAGTTGTACAGCGCAGACTTGATGTTGTAGCGGCGAAGGTTTTCCAAAGTCCGCTTGCCTCGAGTGTCACGTCCTTCCCTGCGCTCGTCCTCGTCCTCGAGAACAACCATCACCTCGTCCACGAACTTCCGACGGTACAGGCGCTTTGTTGCCACGATCACTCCTTGGTCCATGGGTTGAATGAGAGCAGTCGTATTAGGTGGCAGAAACATGCACCTAATACGGCCATTCTCAGCAACCAAGTCCTTGTCGCACGGGTGGGCAGGTGCATTGTCGAGGAGAAGGAGAGCCTTTACCTGGTCACGAGGAATTCCCAGTGTCTTCGTCTGGTACTGGATGACCTCCTTGACGAAGTGACGGTGAAACCAGTCTTTGAAAATCACAGCTGTGAACCATGCTTTCAAAGAATGGTACCATACAACAGGAAGGACATCCATCACCCCACGAAGGCACCGAGGCTGCTTTGCACGGCCAACAATAACGGGCTTAAGCCGGTGCATGCCGTTAGCATTGGCACAACACAAAGCAGCTATCCGTTCCTTAGAAAGCTTGCAGCCAGGTACACACTTCTCCGTCTCATCGGCTAGAGTGTTCGTTGGCACCGAGTGATAGAATAGGCCAGTTTCGTCAGCGTTATAGACTTGACCGAGAGTGAGGCCCTCCCTGTCGATCAAGCCTTTCACCTTGTGCAGAAACTCGTCCACTCCATCCTCGTTAGCGTCCAATGCTTTGCCATGTGCTTTACGGTTAGTAAGGCCATGTCGCAACTTGAACGTGAAGAGCCAACCCTCGGATGCCTTGAAGTCTAGGGCATCGTGAAGCCTTGCAAACTTCTCAGCAGCAGCCTTCAGCTCCGTTCCACGTACCATCACACCAGCTGCACGTTGCTGTCGATACCAAATCAACGTGGAGTGGTCGATTTCTGCATACTTGGGGGTAAACATAACCTTCCTCTCCACGTTGCGTTTGCTTCTCGACGAGAAGTCAGCCGTGTACTGCATGAGCTTGTCTCGGGAATGCTTGATATCGAACAAAGTCGACCGGGCCAGGTTGAACTCACGGAGAATGCGTGAAGAAGACCAACCCGCATCAACTTTCTCCAATATCTCCCGTTTCTTCTCCAGAGTCAACACCACTCTCTTCCTTTTCTCAGGAGGCGGGGCCATCATCACACACACTAAGAGGAGGGCAGAGAGCAGCAGGAGGCCTTGCAGCAAGTACGGCACCACCACAAAAGCGAGCACGTGGGCAGCCATGGCGAAGAGCGTAGGTCCAGTTGCAGTGAGAGACAGGTGGGAAGTGGGGAGGATGCAGCGGCACTCTATCGGACGTCAGAGGAATGACGAACCAAAACAATGCTCTCACGCGGCGCGCGCGGCAAATTCAAATTACGGACGGCAAAAAATTGATTTTTTTTTTTTTGGATTTTCGGACCATTTTGGGAATGTTTGATCCCAGGACGATAAGGTTCGGTTAGTGGGGATGTTCGGTTATTGGGCGTCCGGATATTAGAGTGATTACTGTATATATATATATATGCATATATATATATATATATGAGTACATATGTATACATATATATATGTATATACTGTATATACATAAATATATGTATCTATCATACATATCATCATCATCATCAGCCATTACAAGTCCCCTGCTGAACAAAGGCATTCCCCAACTTTCTCCACGAATTCTTTGACTGAGCCAATCTTTGCTACGGTTTCCCTGCAAATTTCTCTATCTCATCCCTCCACCTCCTGTCTGGCCTTTTTCTGCTATGCTTACAATCTCTTGTGTCCAGTCAGTTAACCTCTTGCTCCATCAATTATCCCTTATTCTTGCTACATGGCCTGCCCACCTCCATTTCTGTTCTTTTATAACTTCTATAATATCTTTGACTTTAGTCTGCTCTCCCACCCAAGTTGATCTTTTCCTGTCTCTTAATGATATTCCCAACACACCTTTCCATTGCTCTCTGAGAATGAATTAATTTATTTTCAATCAATTTTGTCAGTTTCCAAGTCTCCCAACCATACGTCATAGCTGGAATTATACATTCGTTATATACTTTTTGTTTCATACAAACTGACAAGCTACTTTTCATAATGTCCCTATGTTTACCGAAAGCTTTCCATCCAATTGTGTGTCTTTATTTCACTATCATTATCTTTTGTTAATTTTAGTATTTGTCCCAGGTAACTGTACTCCTCGACTTCTTCAAGAATTTCTCCACTTATTCTGATGAAGCTCTTTGGTGTTTAAGGATTAAACATTACTTTAGTTTTAATCCAGTTCATCTTTAGCCCTACTTTGAGACTATCTCTGTTCAGGTCATTTAACATTTCTTGCAATGTCTCTGCTGTGTCTGAGATTGGGACAATGTCATCTGCAAATCTTAAATGGTTTAGCTTTTCTCCATCTGTGTTCACTCCTCTGTTTTCCCAGTCTAGCTTTCTGTATATATATATATATACACAGTAATCACTCCAATATCCGGATCAATAGAGCCATCGGTAGGTTCGGATATTGGTTTTGTCCGGATATTGGGCCCCAGCTTATGGACTTGTACTTACGGACCCTAACACAGAGAAACACCTATACAACTCCCTCCGGACATGCATAGCACCTATTTAACACCCAAATCACACCAATAAGGCACATAAATGACTGAAATAAATGCAATAGACACATAAAATGTGGGTTTAGAAGTATGTTCATACATTAATAAACATTCTGGTACTTATGGACTCTAACCGAACCTAACCTAACCGAATCTAACCGAACTCTGAAAAACACATTCCTACTGCACATGCATGAGGTAAGTTTAGTATGGAAAGAAGTACAGTATGACACTTTCTGGTAAGTATAGTATGGGAAAAAATACAATATGAAACATTCTGGTAAATATAGTATGGAAAATAGTACAACATGAAACATTTTGGCTACTTACAGCAAGTCCCTGGCCACCTCGATGAATAACCGCCTCCTCTCGGACTCGACAGTAAGAACGATTTCCTGAAGCACTTGCACTACACTCTTCCTGAAGTCTTGCACTGAACTTAGTCACTAACACACAGAAGTCCGTTCTTTTCACAGTGTTCACTTTAGTCCAAATAATGTTCCATTAAATTTAAGTGTTGCACATTAACTTTTCCCAAGCCATGGCGAAGAGCGTAGGTCTTGTCGCGGTGAGAGACAGGCGGGAAGTGGGGAGGATGCAGCGGCGCTCTATCGGACGTCGGAGGAATGATGAACCAAAACAATGCTCTCACGCGGCGCGCGCGGCAAGTTCAAATTACGGACAGCAAAAAATTGATTTTTTTTTTCCAATTTTTTTGGATTTTCGGACCATTTTGGGAATGTTTGATCCCAGAACGATAAGGTTCGGTTAGTGGGGATGTTCGGTTATTGGGCGTCCGGATATTAGAGGGATTACTGTATATATATATATATATATATATGTAGTTCACAAATACAAAAGACTCATTTTACAATGAACCACAATACAGTATGATGAATCTCTTATATGATGACTAAAAATTTAGAGCTTTTTTTTTTCTATATGATCACAGTTTTGCTTACATAATCATTGTGATCCCATATGAAGTCTCACTGGTAGATGTACGAATGCTGTTTTTGTCTACAGTCATTTGTTTCTGAACTCTCATTACTGGGTGTGTTAGTGTCAGTAATGGAACAATATTGTAGTGTGGTGTTACAGTACAAGCAGCAAGTGAAGTGCAATGAAATGAAGCACTTACCAGAACAGGCAATTCCCCGGTTAAACAACGCAATTTGTTAAGCAAGAACCCATCGCTAGGCAGGGTACTGTATCTCAGGGTAGATTTAACATGCAAAGTATAGTGATGTGTTTTTGAGCCTTGGGTTTCCCCCCCCAACTAAGTCCTAAACCCATCCAAATGAGTCCAAAAAAAAGTTTAGAGCCAATCTAAATGGACTAACAGCTGTAAAAAAGCTACCCTAAGCCTAAAACCTGTGCCCGTCTCATTGGTACCTGTCAAGGTCACTGGAGAAAGCATTCTCCAACTCATACTCAAACTCGGTATAGAAGAAGAAGCAGCAGCATTGTATACAATCCTACCATCAGACGATCCCAGCACAATTATATAAACACATGTTATGCATAGTAATAATGTATGAATGATGCAGAATCGGCCATAGAGCAAATTGTTGTGATGGAGAATCGCTGATGTTTTGACAGGGAATTCTCTCTCACTCTCTCTTCTATTTTCATGTAAGAAAGAAGGAACCAGGAGCCCGCAAACCATTCCTTCCAAGAAAAAAACAAAAACAATACAAAAGAGAGCCAAATTCAAGATCCGTTCATATCGAGATGCCTGGACACACTACGTTTGAAAGACTGGAGATCATAGGAAGTAGGAAATACAGACAGAGGGAGACAGTTCCTGAGTTGACCTGTTGCATAAATGAAGGATTGGGAGTAACAGTTAACTCTTGCATCAGAGAGCTGGACAGAAAAGGAAGAATTTGTTGCAAGATGGGAACACGATTGATGATGCAATCAGGACAGCCTTTTCAACACCGCCGGATTAAGGGGGAGGGCCCAAGGGGCCCGGGCCCTGGGCCACCCACCAAGAGGGGGCCTCCCACCAGAGCAACTTGTGTTCATTTCATTTCGTGTTTATGCATTACATATTACAGCATTGGATGAATAGTCCCCGTTCAGTATTTCCTAACAAAAAGTGTCCTATTTATATATTAGGATTTAGGTTACCAGTCTGTGGTGTATGACACTGGGGGAGTTGGAAAGGGGGCCTCCTTTCCAAGCGGGCCCCGGGCCTCCCACGTGCTTAATCCAGCCGTGCTTTTCAACAGCTCCTTATGTTGTTTTAGTTACTGTTCTGGTTGCTGAGCTCCATTATTTTCTTCTCTCTTAGTTTCCAACATCTGATAAGAAATTCCTTTGTATTTTCAAAGTGTTTTCCGTTGAACAGCCTGAATGAAAAAACATGCTTTATCGATTGATGATGCGATTGGGATAGTGTTTTCAATGGATCCTCTTTATGTCGTTTTAGTTACTGTTCTGGTTGCTGAACTCCTTTATTTTCTTCTCTCTTACTTTCCAACATTAATTTAGAAATTCCTTCGTATTTTCAAAGCTAAATCCCTTAAAAAGCCCGAACGTAAACACTTGACTTATTAATCAATGATGTGATTGGTATAGCCTTTTTAGCGGACCCTCTTTACGTCGTTTTAGTTACTGTTCTGGTTGCTGAGCTCTTTTACTTTATTCTCTCTTACTTTCCAACATTTATTTAGAAATTCAATTGTATTTTCAAGACATTTTTCCTTGAACAACCCAAACGTAAACACATGATTTATCGATGTCACAGTTTTCATCAATGCATGAAATATTTACTCTTTAAGGCTTTCATAATTATTAATATTTATTTAAAATAATTTTTATGTATTCCATGATAAGTTAGATGCTCAATGGTAAGAAATATTCTCAGTTAAGTTGCCCAGTTGTCCACACTGTTTTGTACCTCATCTGTTGAGTGAGAATCTGTATCCCAAATAACACTGTTCACTCCACCTATGACTAAAAGACATTAATCTAAGCCTAAAAACAGTTTATAAATCAACCTAAGCCCAAAATTTAAGTATAAAATATCGTCAAAATCGGTTTTAATTTTTTTTTTAAACATCGCAAAACCGTGCATAGGCCTACGATAGGCAGGGTAGGGTGGTATTTCTACCCCCATCACTATTCTGGGGTATCACATCTAAGGGTATCATAAATCGGGGTTTGCCTGTACTAGCTGAGTTGGAAACTAATTTTTTGACTTAGTTTGGGGGCAAGTTGCAAGTGGAGTGCAATAAGGTGAAACAGCTACTACATGAGTTAAGATGAGTTGGAAACTTGTTTTTAGACTTTTCAGGATGAGTGATTCTTGGCAAAAATGTATTCCCATTCAACCCACATTATAACTGACTCGATATGGGATATCTTGTTATGTGATGCTTTTTATTAAACACATCCTCACTGTAAAACGAGAGTGTGCTGTACAATAACTCAATTCACACCCAAATTAAAATGTACAGTACAGTATTAGAATAATATAAAGAATACATACAATACTTACAGTGCACTATGTAGATACTGTACTCCCTTTGCAAAAGAGTACATATGAAGTCTAATGCATGCACAGATTCTTTAATTCAACTGGGTAAATCCTGATGACTTAGCATAAATACAAAATGAATTTACTTTCACTATGGTCCCAATTACAAAAGGGTGGAAAATTCTGGCATGGTACAGTAGTTTGTCATCAGCAATATACAGTACTGATAAAGACAAAATAACCACCAGTGCTGCAGTAGTACTCTTAGGCAACATCTCTACGTTAGTTAACAGAAAAATAACGCGCTACGACCTTAGAAAGCTTTTTTTGAACAAAGGTGCCAGGCTGGACCTTATCTCCGAGGAAGGAGACGTCTCCAAAGTAGGCACCATCGAGCCCCACATGGCCAGTATGCTTGAAGTCTCCCTGTGGCCCTGATATCATCTCTGGCCGCAGCCGACGACGTGAAGAGTAAGGGTTTTTGCCATCTGAATTCAAGAAAGATTTATAAGTAAGACACTGAATGTCACTGTATGTTCATGCCATTAAGTCGACAGTAAATTACACAAAAATTCCCTATTTAAATTACATTTTTACCTACAAAGCCAATTTGCCACTTCCCCCAATTTACAGTACCAGCTGTATGAAAAATACTTTGCCACTGTAGTACACATCCCCAACATATTACACGGACTTACCATATGACATATATCTCAAGTAAACTGAGACTAAAGGCAACAAGGGAAACCAGTCCATGAGATACCAGCCATAAATTTCCTAGCTCTCTATTCATCATTTGCTCTGTTTGAATCAATCACCTTCATACAGTACCTGACAGTGGAAAAAGAAAAAAAAAAAAAAAAAAAAAAAAAGCCTCCCCATATTATACACTATTACCAACAACAGGCACTTTCCTCTATAATGTAAACTCACCAGCTCAGCATTCAGAGGCAAACATAACTTCCCCCTCCTAAAACTAGCGAACTTACAACGATGAACTTTGTGTAAAATAATTATCTTCTTGCAACATTACAAAAAATATGCAATATCTCTTGGGAGCAATTACACCATGGCAGAAGAACGAGGAAAGAATGAAGGAAAGAAAGACAGGAGAGGATGGAAGGAAAGAGGGATGGAGGAGAGAAAAGGGCAGACACCTAAGAGCAGCACTACATTGAGTGAGTGGATGGTGATGTATATATATATATATATATATATATATATATATATATCTATTGCCAGACACCTCAATCCCGTTTGGGGTGGCCACAAACAAATCGCCTCCAAGTCACCCTGTCCCCCGCCATTTCACTGCCCTGCTCCCAACTCACACCCCCCTCTCATATACCTCTCCACCCCATCCCTCCACCTCATCCTCGGCCTCCCCCTCCCTCTTCCCCCCTCCACCTCACTCGCATACACTCTCTTCGTCAGTCTTTCACCCTCCATCCTCTCCACATGGCCAAACCACCTCAGTGTGTTCCTCATAACGCTTCCTATCACATCCACATCCACACCACAACGCTCCTTTATATCCTCATTCGTCAGCCTGTCTCTCCATGTGACTCCACAGGCTCCTCTTAAATAACTCATTTCCACTGCTCTCACTCTTGACTTGTGTCCTTCCAACAATGTCCAAGCTTCACTTCCGTACGTTAGAGTTGGTATCACAATACTGTCATGTAGCAACTTTTTCACTTCCATGCTCACTTCCCTGTTTCTTATCGCTGCTTTCAAAAAACCAGCAACCTTTCTTCCCTCCTGTACCCTTTCAAGCACTTCACCCTCCAAACCTCCATCCTTACTCATCACACTACCCAAGTACTTAAACGTACTCACATTTTCCAATTCCTCACCATCCAACCTCGCTGTACATTCACTGACTTCACCTCTCTCAAAGACCATCACTTTACTCTTCCCTACATTCACCTTTAGATTCCGTTTCTTACACACACTCCCAAACTCATCCACCAAGCCTTGCAGCTCCCCTTTGTCTTCACTCAACAACACAGTATCATCTGCAAACAACAGCACAGGGAGTTTCCAAACACTATCCTCTCTCACCAGGGCCACTCCAACATCCACGACCCTACCTTGTACCTCTTTTATTACCCCATCCATGTACAGATTGAACAACCATGGAGACATGACACATCCTTGTTTCAACCCAACTTTCAAAGAGAAAAATTCACTCAGTTCACCATCCACACGCACTGCAGCCTTCGCACCATCGTACATACTCTTCACAGCATTCAACAACTTCCCATCTATTCCATATATTCTTAACACTTTCCACAATCCTTGTCTATCCACCCTGTCATATGCTTTCTCCAAATCCATGAAAGCCGCATACAACTTCTTTCCCTTCTCTAGAAACTTTCCCACTAAAGATCTAAGAATGAATATCTGATCTACACAACCTCTTCCCTTCCTAAAGCCTCCCTGTTCTTCTCCAACTAATTTCTCTGTTCTTTCTCTAACTCTGTCAATAAGTATCCTACCATACACTTTTCCTATTATACTAAGAAGACAAATGCCCCTATGATTACCACACACTTCTTTTTCCCTTTTTCCTTTGTACAAGGGAATAATTATACCTGACTTCCAATCCTCCGGGACTCTACCTTCCTCCCAGGCCGCTCTGCATATCTTCCACATCCATTCTACTACTATCTCTCTCCCATGCCTCAGCATTTCACCACACACTCCATCAATTCCTGGGTCTTTCCCCAATTTAACTTTCTTCACTGCTTCCACAACTTCTATCCTACTGATTTCTTCCTGTCTTCTCACCTCCCTCCTTCTCCCAGCCATTCCCCAGCCACTTATACTCGCATTACTTCCATCCTCTATGTTCAACAATTCCTTAAAGTGTTCTCTCCATCTGCTCACTGTTTTCTCCCTTCTCCACTAGTAATCTACCATTTTTATCTTTCACTCCCCTGCTAACTTAACTTCCACCCTGTCTTACTCTTTTCACCTCTTTCCAGAACATTTTCTTACAGTCACTCCACTTTACACTCAAATTCCTTCCAAATTCCTCATCCACTCTCTTCTTACTCTCTCTTACTAATCTTTTCACCTCTCTCATTCTTTCTACATATAACTCTCTCTTCCGCCTCTCAACTTCTTCCACGCCCCTATTTCTCATCCATTCATTGTATGCTTTCTTCTTTTGTGCCACAGCCTGTCTCACCTCTTCAGTCCACCACGCTGTTCCTTGCACCCCCCTCCGTCTTCTCTTCCTTCCACACACCACATCACATGCTGCACATTTCTTCTGTAAATATCCTACACACACCTTCCACGTCTCCCATCCGCTCCAATTCATATTTGCCCAATCGTTCCTCCACTTCTCTCTTATACTCTGCCTTTTTCTCATCCTCTTGTAACCTTTCCACTCTCCTTGCAACTACTCCTTCCTCTCGTCTTTCCCTTCTTCTATTCCTCCATCTTTCTTGAATTCTAATTCTGGCCACCACCAAGTAGTGGTCAGAAAGTCCACTCCCCTAACCTCTATAAACTCTTGCATCCATTACACATCTTCGCATCCTTTCATCCACACACACATAATCAATCATTGCCTTCCTTTCATTCAGTTCACCACCCACAGGTATATATATATATATATATATATATATATATATATATACAGTAGGTTCGCACAGTGCGCATCATCACAATGCGCGATTCGCATTGTGCACGAGTGACCAAAAATCATAACTAAAAACCCTTGAATGCACGAGTTTACCGCACAGAACGCAGGCAGAGGCAAGGAGTGGCTTAAAAATGCCATTTTCTATTAGTGCATGACCACCCCTCACGCAGTGTGTCACGTGTCAGAATGTTGATGCACAGAAATTCCTGGACATTCTACTGTGCAGCTTGGGGTACAAGGGAGCGGGCGTGCCATAACTGTCCTGGCTCGTGCACTGTGCAGATCCGCTCTCTACAGCTAACCTGTTGTGTACAACGTGTGGTGTTTTTTGTGCTGCTCCATCCTTGCCTGTACTTCGCCGCACCATGGCTCCAACCCCAAGAGTTAAGAAACTTCTGACACACGCCACCAAGTTAAAGATCATTAAGATGAAGGAGGAGGGTCAAGGAAACACTGCCATCGGGAGAGCCCTGGGACTGGCTGAATCTACAGTGAGAACTGTGTGGAAGAATCGTGAAGCCATAAAGGGTGTAGTGAAGATGTACGGTGCCTCTGACCTAGACGGCCGTTCGGGGGTGGGAAATCGTGCTATGATACTAATGGAGCGCTATCTTGCCACCTTCATAATGAGGAAGGAAAAGGAAGATGTTCTACTGAATGGAAGATTTATTCGGAACCAAGCCCAGCTCTTTTACAAGGCAGCATCTCGCAGGTTAAAAGTGGAAAAACGTTTCAGGGCATCGGTTGGATGGCTGGACCGTTTTCTCAAGCGCAAGGAACTCCGTTACGTGAAAGTGTCTGGTGAACGTGCCTTTGCCGACGAGCTGGCCGCGAGAGACTATCCTGCGATATTTAGAGCAATTATTGAAGAAGGACAGTACACCAAGGACCAGATCTACAACATCGATGAAACGTTGTTATATTACAAGGCCATGCCCAAATCAACTTACACTGCTAAAAGACAGAAACAAGCTCCTGGTCGCAAGCTCCAGAAGTGTAAGATGACAGTAAGGCAAGTGGCGTGTATTGGTACAAGTCCGCAAATGGTTGGATGACCGGGAACATTATGGCAGACTGGTTAACGAGGCGGTGTGTCCCTGATGCCAGGGCCAAGTGTCGGGAACTGGGCATTCCATTTAAGATGCTCCTTGTGCTTGATAATGCACCAAGTCACCCTCCATACCTTGAAGATCTGCATAAGGATTGTCGTGTTGTGTTTCTGCTGCCCCGCACGACGTCACTAGTGCAGCCACTGGATCAAGAACTAATCGCCGCTGTGAAGCACTTCTACCATAAGCAAGTGTACGACTACCTATGCAGGAAGACCGACACACAAGAGGAGCTTCATACCCTACAAGAAGATCACGACGAAGACCTTGATGAGGCATCTGCTCCCATTCCATCTCCACCAGCACCTGTATCCCGACCTGCCAGAGATACCATGACTGTTGAGGCATTTTGGTGTAATTTTACAGTGAAGGACGCAGTTGAATTTCTCCTGCAA
This sequence comes from Coenobita brevimanus, assembly GCF_032717465.1. Classification (NCBI taxonomy): domain Eukaryota; kingdom Metazoa; phylum Arthropoda; class Malacostraca; order Decapoda; family Coenobitidae; genus Coenobita; species Coenobita brevimanus. Next base: position 27,645,666 of record NC_137050.1, read on the forward strand.
GCCTGGCACCAGATTACACCTGCAACGGTGAACCATGCATGGCGAATGCTCGTGCCTCACTTATGCACGACCCAGGAGACGGCCATTCAACCACTGGCCGAGGCTGAGGCAGCAACACTGACAGCAGCACAAGCTGTACCAAGTTTCGAGGACATTACACTGGCAGACATACAAGAAGTGCACAATGCTACTGAGGAACAGCCTCCCGAGGAAGTGTTGCAACAGATAGACGAGGCTGAAGCAGACCCCGACGCCAGGCAGAGTCAAGTTGAGCAGCCTAGCGTGATGGAAGGCAGGACTGAGCTGTGTATATCAAACATTAGCAAGATCCTTGCTGCCACGGATAAGCTCAAGGAAGAGGTGAAGGAACAGGAAGTGAGCAACCTAAGAACGGAGGAACTTCTAGTTGGTATCGACAAACTCTTCCGTTTCTATAAAGACAGGCACAGGGAAGGAATAAACAGGAGAAGACAGATGCTCATAACAAGCTACACTCAGAAGCTCAAGTTGGTGAAATTGAGGAACCAGTGACATCGTCTGCTCCTGTTCCTGTTGAGGATGCAATGTCAGAAGTGTCAGCATTGGATTTTGAAGGGTTTATGGCCGAAGTGAGTGACTTTGATGCTCCTGGGGAAGGTGCTCAAGAGAAGTCTGTGGAGGGAAGTGTTGGTGCGGTGGGAGGTGCAGTGGGGAGTGGGGCGCTGTAAGTGTTGCCGCGCCTCAGAACCCGTTATTTAAGGTCATCAGGCCTGTTGTCTACTGTTGTTAAGGTGACTACCCATATTTTTGTTATTGTAGCTATAGCTTTAGTACAATGTCTGAAAAATATGACCTTTTTTATGTCTCTAAGGGCCAAAAAATGTCCAGGTATGAGGAGGTACCGTCCATATGTAATTATTTCCATAAGATTAAGTATTCCCAGTACGCGAATTCCCAGTTCGTGAGGTCGTGGACCGCCCAATCTTTCGCGCACTGTGCGAGCCTACTTTACTGTATGTATATACAGTACCCTCGCGTCCAGCACGGTAATATTGTCATGCATGGGTCACGTGTTGGACCAAAAACGTGTTGGACTAACAATAGAGCTTATGGGGAAAAATGAATTATGTCAGCAACCCTCGGAAAAGTCACCCTAAATACCTACCATATACCTATACATATATTGGTACTATTGTAATTATAATAAATGGTACTGTGCTATGAATGATAACTAACCTTTTAGGATAGTGTTGGTGGGCTTGCTGGGAATGGAAGGTGGTATCCAAGGCTGTAGTTTGTCCTACTGGGTCCCCGGAGGATGGCTGCTGGCGTCACTAGCGGGTAATGGCTGTTGCTCCTCCTCAACCTCCCTCATAAATCCTTCGAAATCAAACCTCCCTCATAAATCCTTCGAAATCACACTCAGAATCACTATCTTCGTCCACAGCCATGGAAGATCCTGCTTCTGCCTGTCCTAGCCCGGCAAAGTGCATGCTTCTCACACTGTTGCCAGAGCCCCGTCTCGTGACTGCGGAAAGTGATCGCTGTCGCTGACTCGGTAGAGAATAAGGAGAAGCAACTTTGTTTATAAACTGGTACGCACGCCGATGAGAAGGGTTTCAAAATGATTGATATTTATTCTAAAATATTAATATGTATTCAGTGTCAGGCTAAATGTTCAATGCTGTAGTACGATACATTCTCTGTCGAGTTGCCTGGATTTTGGTCACACTGTTTTCCCCATCGTATGCTAGGCAGGAATCCATCCAGATGAATTCCAAATGCCCGTGGTATCGTCGGCAATTTTACCACGTTACCGTTCCGATTTACCTTCGTATCCTCGGCAAACCTGGTATGAAGTGCCGTGTGATAGCCTTCGGCTGCCAGGATCTTGTCTAAAGTTTTTTATTATGATCACGTTGGCTTCATTCATGTCGTAGGCCTTGGCAATGTCATCTTTCCTCTCCCCTTTCTTCTTCCTCTCAATGCTTTCTAGCTTGGTGGCCTGAGGGATGTGCCGACGCTTCTTGGGGTTCTCAGAAGGCTTCCTAGGCATCGTGAGCAGGGTAAAATGCAGTAACAAGGGCAGAAAATGCACCAAGAAAAAAGCACCTTCCAATGCAATTATGCGACTGAGTGGCTCTGTGGCGGGAGAAATGTAAACAAAACATCACGTGACACCAGAAGCGTTTTTAATTGGGCGGCATCACGATCACGTCACAATAGCAGGCGGGGAAGGCTACTTGATCAGAAGTTTTTCATTGGCTATCATCATCATGGGAATGTCCAGTATGGCCGTGTTGGACCGGGGGTGATCGTGCTAGAGTGAACTCTGCGGATTTGGCCCACTTCTCGGAGCTCTGTGCGTGTTATGCTAACACACTCGTGTTGCAGTAATTAAATCATATTAAATAATACTAATTAATTGCTCACCGTGCTGGACTCGAATCGTGCTGGACTAACGCGTGCTGGACGCGAGGGTACTGTATATATATATATATATATATATATATATATATATATATATATATAGTATACTGTATGTATATATGCATATATTGGATATGGTCCGTGGGGGCGACCATCATCCACTCACTTGAAGTCGTGCTGCCTGTTTCTTCCTTAGCCTTTATCATTCTTTTTCTGTGCCTGCCCTCCCCTCTTCCTGTTTCTCCCATCTTTCCTGTCACTTCTTATTGCTTTTCTTTCCTTTACAGGTGGCTTTACATTTAGTGACAAGCCAAATGGTTTCCTGTAAGCCAAAAAACCATTTACAACACTGGGTAGTAACTATATAACCAAACCATACATGCTCCCTACGTGTCAGCAAGTGGGTTGGTAGAGGGTTTGTGCCCCTCCCCGTAAAACAAATAACTCAAAGTCAAATGGCCACCCCTTACGGGATTGCTGCGTCTGGCAATAGACAGATATATATTTATACACATATGTACACACATACACACACATATATATATATATATACCACTACTTGGTGGCGCCCAGAATTAGGATTCAAGTAAGATGGAGGAATAGAAGAAGGGAAAGACGAGAGGAAGGAGTAGTTGCAAGGAGAGTGGAAAGGTTACAAGAGGATGAGAAAAAGGCAGAGTATAAGAGAGAAGTGGAGGAACGATTGGGCAAACATGAATTGGAGCAGATGGGAGACGTGGAAGGTGTGTGTAGGATATTTACAGAAGAAATATGTGCAGCATGTGATGTGGTGTGTGGAAGGAAGAGAAGATGGAGGGGGGTGCAAGGAACAGCGTGGTGGACTGAAGAGGTGAGACAGGCTGTGGCACAAAAGAAGAAAGCATACAATGAATGGATGAGAAATAGGGGCATGGAAGAAGTTGAGAGGCGGAAGAGAGAGTTATATGTAAAAAAGAAAGAGACAGGTGAAAAGATTAGTAAGAGAGGGTAAAAAGAGAGTGGATGAGGAATTTGGAAGGAATTTGAGTGTAAAGTGGAGGGACTGTAAGAAAATGTTCTGGAAAGACATGAAAAGAGTATGAAAGAGTGGAAGTGAAGTTAGCAAGGGAGTGAAAGATAAAAATGGTAGACTACTAGTGGAGAAGGGAGACAAAGTGAGCAGATGGAGAGAACACTTTAAGGAATTGTTGAACATAGAGGACGGAAGTAATGCGAGTATAAGTGGCTGGGGAATGGCTGGGAGAAGGAGGGAGGTGAGAAGACAGGAAGAAATCAGTAGGATAGAAGTTGTGGAAGCAGTGAAGAAAGTTAAATCGGGGAAAGACCCAGGAATTGATGGAGTGTGTGGTGAAATGCTGAAGCATGGGAGAGAGATAGTAGTAGAATGGATGTGGAAGATGTGCAGAGTGACCTGGGAGGAAGGTAGAGTCCCGGAGGATTGGAAGTCAGGTATAATTATTCCCTTGTACAAAGGAAAAGGGGAAAAAGAAGTGTGTGGTAATCATAGGGGCATTTGTCTTCTTAGTATAATAGGAAAAGTGTATGGTAGGATACTTATTGACAGAGTTAGAGAAAGAACAGAGAAATTAGTTGGAGAAGAACAGGGAGGCTTTAGGAAGGGAAGAGGTTGTGTAGATCAGATATTCATTCTTAGATCTTTAGTGGAAAAGTTTCTAGAGAAAGGAAAGAAGTTGCATGCGGCTTTCATGGATTTGGAGAAAGCATATGACAGGGTTGACAGACAAGGATTGTGGAAAGTATTAAGAATATATGGAATAGATGGGAAGTTGTTGAATGCTGTGAAGAGTATGTACGATGGTGCGAAGGCTGCAGTGCGTGTGGATGGTGAACTAGGTGAATTTTTCTCTTTGAAAGTTGGGTTGAAACAAGGATGTGTCATGTCTCCATGGCTGTTCAATCTGTACATGGATGGGGTAATAAAAGAGGTACAAGGTAGGGTAGTGGATGTTGGAGTGGCCCTGGTGAGAGAGGATAGTGTTTGGAAACTCCCTGTACTGTTGTCTGCAGATGATACTGTGTTGTTGAGTGAAGACAAAGGGGAGCTGCAAGGCTCGGTGGATGAGTTTGGGAGTGTGAGTAAGAAACGGAATCTAAAGGTGAATGTAGGGAGGAGTAAAGTGATGGTCTTTGAGAGAGGTGAAGTCAGTGAATGTACAGCGAGGTTGGATGGTGAGGAATTGGAAAATGTGAGTATGTTTAAGTACTTGGGTAGTGTGATGAGTAAGGATGGAGGTTTGGAGGGTGAAGTGCTTGAAAGGGTACAGGAGGGAAGAAAGGTTGCTGGTTCTTTGAAAGCAGCGATAAGAAACAGGGAAGTGAGCATGGAAGTGAAAAAGTTGCTACATGACAGTATTGTGATACCAACTCTAACGTACGGAAGTGAAGCTTGGACGTTGTTGGAAGGACACAAGTCAAGAGTGAGAGCAGTGGAAATGAGTTATTTAAGAGGAGCCTGTGGAGTCACATGGAGAGACAGGCTGACGAATGAGGATATAAAGGAGCGTTGTGGTGTGGATGTGGATGTGATAGGAAGCGTTATGAGGAACACACTGAGGTGGTTTGGCCATGTGGAGAGGATGGAGGGTGAAAGACTGACGAAGAGAGTGTATGCGAGTGAGGTGGAGGGGGGAAGAGGGAGGGGGAGGCCAAGGATGAGATGGAGGGATTGAGTGGAGAGGTATATGAGAGAGGGGGGTGCAAGTTGGGAGCAGGGCAGTGAAATGGCGGGGGACAGGGTGACTTGGAGGCGATTTGTTTGTGGCCACCCCAAATGGGATTGAGGCGTCTGGCAATAGATAGATAGATATATATGTATACAGTAGGATCTCACCGATAACGACTTCGACAATAACGTTTTTGGCAATAACTGTACGTTAGAATAGATACCCAGTTTCTGTAATAACTTTTGGATTCACTTGAATAACGGTTATTTCGTGAATACCAAGTTGTTATACTGCTAATATGTCCATAAGAAGGTGAGGAATGAAACAGACAAACACAAGAAGAAATGAAGGAAATCGCCCAAAATGTGAGCAGTAGTGAGGAGGAGGCGGAGGATCCTCCCGTCGCCACCTCCCCTGAGTCGCCCGCTGCCGTCCCCTCCACCTCCACTGCCCTACCTAACTCACTATCTGCTTCCCCCTCCACCTCTACAACCCATGTGACTCACCTGCTCCACCTGGCATACCTGCAACCCCCAACATAATAACTGTTGCTGCATTCTGGAAGAAATATAACTTTCAACAGTCTGTAAATTACTTCATCAGTGCCTGGAATAATACAACATTGGAAACCATTAAACACGCTTGGTCGGCACTCCAGCCACAACTGCTGAGACAGAGCGAGAGCAGCCATCAGAAATAATGACTAATGACTGGACTTGTAAATCATATTTCAAGAAAATACCAGAAAAAGTATCACGATCGAGTGAATGCCCGCCATCAGTCACTCATCACTCACTTTCTTTCACAAAGCTAGCCAGCCGAGGAAGAACAACAGAGAAGGGTTGAGTACATGATGACACTGATGACACTGGGGACTTTCCTGAAGATTTTGACTTTATGGGGTTTGATGAAGTGTTGATGGAAGTGGGTGACCCTGGCATGAGAGGCAGGAATGGGGACGAGGCCAGCAAGGGGTCGGGGTACACTGCAGTAGCGTCCATGCACAAGCCTTGAAACAATCATCACACCAAACACCTCATAACTCCTTGAAGGTGAGTTTTATATTACTCATGATGATTTAATAACTAATCTTATTATTTCAGCTAAAAAAGTAGTGATAGGAGGGCTCCGGCGGGAAAAGTGGATAAAAGTCCTGGAGTGGCAGCACCAATAAACCCTTTATACATGTATTTTAATGTCATGCAAATAACATTTTCGCTAATAACGCCATTTTTCTGGCACCAATTAGACGTTATTAGACGTTATTCTTAGGAAGCACAACAAGCTTCCCCAAACCCTTCCCAGAGAAACAACCCAATAACATAAGTGAATCAGGGTGTTTGACTGTGCTCTCCACGTAACGAGGGTCAAGCGGGTCACTACCTCTGCGCCGGTACACGAGTGTGCTCCTTGATTACAGGTAACACTAAACGTTGCCTCATCAGACCACAACACTGACAACCATTGGTCCTCACCCCAGTTAAGGTACTTGTTAGCAAAAGCAAGCCTATGAAGTCGCTGGTAACATGTAAGAAGAGGCTTTCTCACAGGCCTGTGACTTGTGTAACCAAGTTCATGGACTCTTTGAGACACCGTGCGCACTGAAACCTCACCAAACACTTCTGGGTTGTTCTCCTTAATTTTCCTTGCACTCACACGAGGATTAGACTCCACTGCATGTTTTAACACATTAACAGACCTCAGGGAAGTTTTCCTGGGCCTACCAGACCGCAGTTTCATTGTAGGAACATCACCACTATTTTCCATTCAAAATTGGGCACACCATCTCCGCACTGTCGATCGAGCCACACCAAACAAATCACTAATTTCCTTCGTAGGGTAGCCTGCCTCCTTTAGAGCAATGATCTGTGATATGATTTCACTCGAAAGTTCACGGGTAGGGGCCATAACAAAGTGGCGAAAGCCAAAACACTGCGGGAAACTAGGTAAAAAATGGCGCATGAAGAGAGGGAGGAGCGGAGGAGTTCCTCTCTCTCGCGCAGCCCGTAAGCAACTGAGGCGGCAGCCAACCAGCACGCAGTAAGGCCTCAGGCTCCCGTGACGTCATGTTAGCAGCCCAAACATCTGGCTCAATTTTTAGTACCAAAAAAGGGTGATTCTCTTTTCGCCAAGAGTATTGCGCGCCCTGACATAGGCGTTCGATACTTTTGTCGAGCACTGTATATATATACAGTGGGCTCGCACAATGCGCGAGAGATTGGGCGGTGCACGAGCTCGCGCACTGGGAATTCGCGTACTAGGAATACACAATCTTATGGAAATAATTACATATGAGCGGTACCCCCTCATACCTGGACATTTTTTGGCCCTTAGAGACATAATAAAGGTCATATGTTTCAGACATTGTACTAAAGCTATAGCTACAATAACAAAAATATGGGTAGTCACCTTAACAACAGTAGACAACATGCCTGATGACCTTAAATAACAGGGGTTCTGAGGTATCAACACTTACAGCGTCGCACTCCCCACCGCACCAACACTTCCCTCCACAGACTCCTCTTGATCACCTTCCCCAGGAGCATCAAAGTCACTCACTGTCACGAATCAATTCGCGACATTTCCTTTTTGTGAGAAGCCACGAACTATTAGTGGAAAACTCACTGTGTATCGCTCAGTTAACCGTTTCTCTCTCCATTCCGGGGTATACTTTTCAAATAATTCGTCACCGTTTTCAAAAAGTGACCGATTTAATGCACGTCACTAAGTGCGCTACTGAGCGATACAATTATTTCTTTATCGTTTGCCTCTGCTTCCCTCAACCGTTAGCCACGCCTTGCGTCCTGCCCATTCAATGTATTTGAATTCAGTTTTGTGTTTGCTGTGACGGAGAAAGGGTCTGTGCTCAGAAGTGGAGAGGTCAGCTAGCACCCCAAGCTCCATTAGTACAGTTAATCCCAGCTCTCCCACCTTAGTGGTGATACACAGTATTCATCGACTGGTATTTCTTTGTGTATTTTGTAGTCTTAAGAGTTTAGTTAAGGTGTTTTTCCTAGGCGTAAGTATTTAGCTTTTGTGCGAGTGAGCGAGTGCGTCTCATTGATTTGATTTGAAATGTAATGTTAAATTTATTTTTGTAATTAATAAATTTAACAGTTCTATTTCTTGAGCTTAATGTAGAGTAAATCTTGTTTCATTTCTCCATAATTAAGCTTACTTTCCATATAGCTCCTAGCTTGCATAAACGTTTTACTATTCATAACTGGTACTTAGACCAGTCTTGTATTAACTTAAAATCCGTTGTGCCAGGAGTTAATGCATCAGCAAGAACCTGATGTTATTATTATTAGTATTAGTTATTTATTGTCAGGGGTGATGTAACTTTCTCCAGAGGCTAACAGTACAGTAATTCAGCAATTGTGAGTAATTAGTCTCTGCTGTGTACTGTTGAGGAAGTTTATAAATTCTCGTTCTTAGAGAATCTTAGCAAATCAGCGTAAAGTAATCGTTGCTTGATGTAGCAAGACAATCATTGTCTCTGCGCTTCAATATTATTGAATATAAATATCAATTTAAATAATATTTAACCATTTATATCAAAATTACAGATCTAATATAAAAACCCCGTGACAATTGGCGACCTCATTCCAGGATATTAACTCCTAGCTATAAAGCTATTCACGAGATAGTGCTCACTCATTCATATTTAGGTATTTATCATTAAAGTTTATAGGCACAAGCTTACTGGTGTTTACCCTTAATTTAGCAAGTGAATTTTGCTTTATTTATCAATAGAATACGTAACTCTAGTTTATTTTTGGTAACGCCAGACGATTTTATTCGCTCCTGGGAAGTCGCCGTACCCATTGTGTTTATTATTGAGTCTTCCCAGTCATTTACATTTTTTATTTATTCTTTGCCAGTTAATTAGATAAGACTGGTCACCACTAGCTTGTGTCTGTATTCTTTACTTGTGTTTATTAGTATTCGTCGCTAAGCAGTCAGTACTCAATTTCGGTTACTTAGTAAATTGAGCTAGCATCATGGCTACAGCTGTATATGTACAGGAAGCCAAAGATATTGGTCTCACAGACCCAGAGAAAATACAGAGTTACGTTCTCTCACGGTTCAATTACGAGCAAGAACGTGAGAAAGATGCTCGTGAAGAGCGTAGGATTCAGCGCGAATGCGAGCGAGAACAGCGCGAATACGAGCGAGAACAGCGTGAGGAACGTGAAAGAGAGCGTGCTTATGAACAAGAGCAGCGTGAGAAACAGCGCGAATACGAGCAGAAACAACGCGAGCTCGAGTTAGAAAAAGAGCGAGAACAGCGCGAATACGAGCAGAAACAACGCGAGCTCGAGTTAGAAAAAGAGCGAGAACAGCGCGAATACGAGCGTGAACAACGAGACAGAGAACGAGAACACGAACGTGCCGAGCGAGAAGCACGCGAGAGACATGAACTTGAAGTGCTGAGCTCAAGCGAGATTCCTTGGCTTCAGACACGTCTGGTGCAGTTGGTCCAAGCTCCACGAGCGTTCCCCCTGCACATGTCCTGGCGACCCCACGCATCAAGCTTCCTTCATACAAGGAAAGCGAGCGAATCGAGCCGTACATAGCTCGTTTTGAGGACATGGCAGACTTATATCAACTGGATGAGGCAGCTAAGCGGCTTCAGTTTCTTAGCCTATTTGAGGGCCCTGCCCTCGATATTCTCCACAGAATTCGTGGAGACAATCTCACATATGAGATGATGAAAGCTGCACTCATTAAGGCGTATGGTCTCACAGTAGACGACGCCAAAGTTCAGTTCATGCGAGCTCGTCTCCAAGACAAGGAGACAGCTGTTCAGTTCCTTGATCGTCTCACAGCTTACTTAAATGAGTGGATGGAGAAAGATGAAACTCCTTCCACGCGTGAGGGGATAATTGACCTTATGCTGCGTACACAGCTAGAGAGGTCGTGGCCTGCTGAGCTCATAGCACAGCTTAAGATCTGCCAGGTGAAAGATGCCAGCCAAATGGCAGAGAAGGCTGACGCATTCTTTACTGCATACGGGTATCAAGCTCGTAAGCAAAACACCTGGAGCAGAAAAGATACTGCCAAATCTGGGAAGTCGTCTCAGACTGAACCCCAGCAACAAGGCCATTCTCAGAATAATGGCCAAGGTCCAAAACCGCAGTGGAAGGACCAGGGACAAAACACTCAGAAACCTGAGTGGAAGAGGTACAACAAGTACTCTAACCAACAGCAGTATCAGCCACGCAACCGACCGTCGGGACAAAGTTTTTCACCACCAGCTCAAAAGAGGCAGGAAGCGAATGCAGCCTTCATTCCTCAGCAGCAGCCTGGTGGTCACGTCCCTACCAGTGTGGGTACTTCCCCACAGTTCACTAGTCCCACAGTGACAGTGAACCCCCCTCCACAGATGGCCAATGTTCCATCTTCCCAAGTATGTAATTCTCAAGGCACAATGTTCGCCGCATCAATTCAGCAGCCTCATGAGTGGCTAGCTGCTTCCTCCACAGGCCCTCCCACAGGTGACAGTACCTTCTTTGTTCAGCAAGGGTTTGTGGGAGACATTCCTGTGAAGGTCCTGAGAGACAATGGTTCCTCAGGTTGCTCTGTTAAGCAGAGTTTGGTTCGGCCTGAGCAGTATACAGGTCGACAGATCCATGCAAGCCTTATTGATGGATCAGTGAGATTGTTCCCTGAGGCATGTATCCAGGTGGCATCTCCATTTTATACTGGTATGACACTTGCAGTTGTCATGCCAGAGCCTCTATATGACTTAATAGTAGGCAATATTAATGGAGTCAAGGATAGTTGCTCCGATGGCGCTACTCAGACTTCGGCTGCTGCGGTAACACGAGCCATGACTGAGGCTCCAGACTGTGTCACCCCAGTGATCATTGAATCGCCGCAAGATCTGATGTGCAGTCAACTTGTTGTACAAGAACAACATTCTGACCCGACACTTGCTGCCGTGCGGAATAAACAAAAGGGTCGAGTGATTAAGTATTCACGGGGAGGTCGAGCCAAGTTCCTTCGCAAACAAGGACGGCTCTACCGTGAGTCACGAACACCCGAGGGCGAGGTTCGACTGCAGTTTGTCGTTCCCGCCAAGTACCGCCTAGCAGTGTTACAATGGGGTCATTGTTCAGTCTCAGGAGGTCACATGGGCAAAAGGAAGACCCAGGGCCGTATCCGAGCTGACTTTTTCTGGCCAGGGATGGGACGGGACATAGATAGTTTTGTCCGTTCCTGTAGTGTGTGCCAAAGTATCACCACTAATCAGGGACATGCCCTTCCTGTGCCATTTGTAACTACACCTGTAATCTCTGAGTCAGTTGAGAGACAGGGTAGTGGTGAAGTGGGTGCAGACCTGACGTCTCGCCCATTGGCCCCACAGGACACATTATGTCCAGGGCCTGTACATACATATTATGTACCGTAAGTTAAGGGGGAAGTTGAGAGGCGACTTGAGGCTATGGAAGACCCAAGTTTGCACAAGGATTCTCAGCTTCCCGATACTAATATAAGTACTGTAGGTTAAGGGGGAAGTTCGAGAGAGAACTCCGCAGTGGCGACTTGAGGCTATGGAAGACCCAAGTTTGCACAAGGATTCTCAGCTTCCCGGTACTAATATAAGTACTGTAGGTTAAGGGGGAAGTTCGAGAGAGAACTCCGCAGAGGCGACTTGAGGCTATGGAAGACCCAAGTTTGCATAAGGATTCTCAGCTTCCCGGTACTAATAGAAGTACTGTAGGTTAAGGGGGAAGTTCGAGAGAGAACTCCGCAGTGGCGACTTGAGGCTATGGAAGACCCAAGTTTGCATAAGGATTCTCAGCTTCCCGGTACTAATAGAAGTACTGTAGGTTAAGGGGGAAGTTCGAGAGAGAACTCCGCAGTGGCGACTTGAGGCTATGGAAGACCCAAGTTTGCATAAGGATTCTCAGCTTCCCGGTACTAATAGAAGTACTGTAGGTTAAGGGGGAAGTTCGAGAGAGAACTCCGCAGTGGCGACTTGAGGCTATGGAAGACCCAAGTTTGCATAAGGATTCTCAGCTTCCCGGTACTAATATAAGTATTGTACTGTAGGTTAAGGGGGAAGTGAGAATTCCGCAGAGGTGACTTGAGGCTATGGAAGACCCAAGTTTGCAAGGATTCTCAGCTCTCCGATACTAATATAAGTATTGTAGGTTAAGGCACAGGTTGAGGACCCGTGTGCGGTTTGAGGCTATGGAAGACCCAAGTTTGCACAAGGATTCTCAACTTGCCGACCATAATTGTGTGCTATAATTAATGGCGACCTCGAATGTACGTCGTAGCACTGACTGCTAGGCAGAGAGTAATTGTAACATAATAAAATTTTGTCCCATTGACACTTTTGATGCTCCACCTCAATTGGTTTTGCAGGTTCAGCAATGGGTGTAGCAGTTTTGCTGTGCGGACCAGCCGATCGTCTGCCGCACGCTGCCACCTCTTCTCCTCTGCCTTCGTCATCGCCATATATTATTTACTGTGTCATTTTACACGTAGGTACAGTTACACTGCAACTGTCACACCTACACCGTGTATTACATACACCACGCTACACAACAATTAGTTGTCAGTGTAAATGTAGCGAATTTTCGCTCAGTTTGACCTGAGTACAGGATTTTCACCGTCGTCACGGAGTTTTTCCCTCAAGCTTGCTTCTATTAACGTAAATACGAGGTTTTTTCGCTCACTGGCGACTGCGATTTTCTCCTGTAGCAGGATAGCACACACACCACAGTGTGAATCTTGTGTGACTGAGTTAGGATTTATATATATGTATATTGAAATCTTTCTTCTGAAGGAAGAAAGATTTAATTTTCATGGGGCGTAATGTCACGAATCAATTCGCGACATTTCCTTTTTGTGAGAAGCCACGAACTATTAGTGGAAAACTCACTGTGTATCGCTCAGTTAACCGTTTCTCTCTCCATTCCGGGGTATACTTTTCAAATAATTCGTCACCGTTTTCAAAAAGTGACCGATTTAATGCACGTCACTAAGTGCGCTACTGAGCGATACAATTATTTCTTTATCGTTTGCCTCTGCTTCCCTCAACCGTTAGCCACGCCTTGCGTCCTGCCCATTCAATGTATTTGAATTCAGTTTTGTGTTTGCTGTGACGGAGAAAGGGTCTGTGCTCAGAAGTGGAGAGGTCAGCTAGCACCCCAAGCTCCATTAGTACAGTTAATCCCAGCTCTCCCACCTTAGTGGTGATACACAGTATTCATCGACTGGTATTTCTTTTGTGTATTTCGTAGTTTTAAGAGCTTAGTTAAGGTGTTTTTTCCCTAGGCGTAAGTATTTAGCTTCTGTGTGAGTGAGCGAGTGCGTCTCATTGATTTGATTTGAAATGTAATGTTAAATTTATTTTTGTAATTAATAAATTTAACAGTTCTATTTCTTGAGCTTAATGTAGAGTAAATCTTGTTTCATTTCTCCATAATTAAGCTTACTTTCCATATAGCTCCTAGCTTGCATAAACGTTTTACTATTCATAACTGGTACTTAGACCAGTCTTGTATTAACTTAAAATCCGTTGTGCCAGGAGTTAATGCATCAGCAAGAACCTGATGTTATTATTATTAGTATTAGTTATTTATTGTCAGGGGTGATGTAACTTTCTCCAGAGGCTAACAGTACAGTAATTCAGCAATTGTGAGTAATTAGTCTCTGCTGAGTACTGTTGAGAAAGTTTATAAATTCTCGTTCTTAGAGAATCTTAGCAAATCAGCGTAAAGTAATCGTTGCTTGATGTAGCAAGACAATCATTGTCTCTGCGCTTCAATATTATTGAATATAAATATCAATTTAAATAATATTTAACCATTTATATCAAAATTACAGATCTAATATAAAAACCCCGTGACACTCACTTCGGCCATAAACCCTTAAAAGTCCAATTCTGACACTTCTGACATTGCATCCTCTTCATCCTCAACAGGAACAGGAGCAGACGATGTCGATGGTTCTGCAATTTCACCAACTTGAGCCCGCTGTGTGTAGCTTGTTATGAGCGTCTGTCTTCTACTGTTTATTTCTTCCCTGTGCCTGTCTGTGTAGAAACGGAAGAGTTTGTCGATACCAACCAGAAGTTCCTCCGTTCTTAGGTTGCTCACTTCCCGTTCCTTCACCTCTTCCTTGAGCTTATCCACGGCAGCAAGGATCTTGCTTATGTTTGACGTACACAGCTCAGTCCTGCCTTCCATCACACTCAGCTGCACAACTTGACTCTGCCTGGCGTCAGGCATCAACATGATGACACGTGACACGCTGCGTGAGGGGTGGTTGCGCACTAGTAGAAAATGGCATTTTTGAGCCACTCCTTGCCTCTGCCTTGCGTTCTGTGCGGTAAACTCGTGCATTGAAGGGTTTTTGGTCATGATTTTTGCTCACTCGTGCACAAGGCGAATCGCGCACTGCTATGATGCGCACTGTGCGAGCCTACTGTATATATAAATAATATATACAGTAATCCCCCTAATATCCGAAAGCCCAATATCCGAACATCCCCACTAACCGGACATAATCCTCCTGGGATCCAATATTCCCAAAATGGGCCAAAAACCGCAAAAAATTCGAAAAAAATCTGACTTTTTTCCCTCCCATAATTTGAAATTCCCGCCTGGCGCCGAACAGCTGTTACACCATGGTCCCTTCACCCCTTCCTTCCTCCCCCTCCCCTGTCAGGTTGCCATTTGGTGTTTTTCATTACCAAGTGTGGGCCAATTTGGTAATGAAAAATTCGTTTGGTAATGAATTAGAATAATGCATTACCAAATGGATTTTTCACATGTATGAGGATACACAGGATGGAGATGGTGGATTGTTTGCTCTCTCTGATTAATCTGCTACCCTACATAGTGTGAAAATAATCAACATGGTGTTAGTTATAAGGAGAGTGATTACATGTATTTCCACTTGTATATATAATTAGTGAAGAATATGTGCTAGGTTTACGAATCTGGTAATGAAAAGTTATATTTGACAATGAAAGTTGAGGAGATTGGTAATGTGGCTGTTGCGATCTGGCAACTCTGTTACCCCACCAACAACAGTCACAGCTTAACTCTGATGGAGAGCAGATACTCATAACAGTGCAAGCCACAGGTGCTTGTTTTTTGTGAATAAACAGTGAATAAACTGCAATACCTTGCCACTAGAACACACAGGAATTTACAGTGTTGTTTAGTGTTAAGAAATTAGAATTTAGAGTGCAGAGGATTAACTGTGGACTGCAAACTGGCTGTTCAAACCAGTCCAGGAGCAATGGACTTGTAAGTACCCAGAATGTTTAATATTGTATAAACTCACCTCTAAAACCTCATTTTATGGTTCTTTTGCATTTATTTCAGTCTTTTATGTCCCTTATTGGTGTGATTTGGGTCTTAAATAGGTGCAATGCATGTCCAGAGGGAGTTGTATAGGTGTTTTTCAGAGTTAGGGTCCATAAGTACAAGTCCATAAGCTGGGGCCCAATATCCGGACAGGACCACTATCTGGACCTGCCTATGGCTCTATTAAGTCAGATATTGGAGGGATTACTGTATGTATATATGTATGTATGTATGTATATATATATATATATATATATATATATATATATATATATATATAAATTTTATAAGTGGTAGGTAGGGGCACCCATCGTCCACCCACTTAGTGTAATGTTGCTCTGTTTTTAGGGTGGCTACACTGAGGGACAGGCTGGGTGGTTTCCTGGCCAGGAAGACATTTGCAGTGCTGGGTGGTAACCTTATAACCAACCAGCACGTGTTCCCTACGTGACAACAAGTGGGTTTGTGGAGGGTTAGTGCCCCTCCCCTGAAAACAACTAACTAAAAATACAAAGAAGTAGTCTCGGACCAGGACTGACGACAAGGTGACGACTAAGGACCGGACAAAGGATATGGTACAGATAGGGACATGGAATGTAAGGGGTGCGAATGATGAGGTGAAAGAAAGAGAGATTGTCCAGCTACTTGAGGGTGCAAAAGTGGATGTATGTGGATTAACTGAAACTAAATGGAAAGGTGAGTGTGTGAGAGAATGGGAGTATGGATGGGGTATATGCGCGGGAGTAGGTCAGAATAAGAGGACAAAAGATGATGTGTGTATTGTTGTCAGTAACAGATGGATGCAGAATATAACAGAGTATGGATCAGTTGGTTCAAGGACTGTATGAGTAAGGTTGAAAATTGGACTACAAATGTGGGCGATTGTGTGCGTGTATGTGCCAAAGCAAGATCGTGCAAGCAGAGTGTGAGAAGAGTTCTGGACAAATGTGGAAATGTGCATGGAAAAGTCTGAAAGCAATGAGAGTGTGTTTCTGAATCAAGATAAGAATGGAGAAGTAGGGATGTGAAGGTGGATGGAAGAGTTGGTGAGTGGGGTGTGCCTGCAGAGATGGATGAGAATGGCAGTGCTTTAGTGGACATTTGTGCCGGGAAGGGGTTGGTGATAGCCAATACTCTCTTCAGGCACAAAATGATCCACAAGTACACATGGTGAGTGATAAGAAGGGTGGGTGGCGAAATGAATGAAAGGAAGGCAATGACTGATTATGTATGTGTGGATGACAGGATGAGAAGGTGTGCAATGGATGCAAAAGTATATAGAGGTTGGGGGAGTGGACTTTCGGACCACCACTTGGTGGTGGTCAGAATCAGTGTCCAAACGAAATGGAGAAATAGAAGAAGGGAAGGACAGGAGGAAGTAGTGTATGCAAGGTGGGTGGAAAGGTTACATGACGATGAGAAGAAGGCAGAATATAAGAGGGAAGTGGAGGACCGATTAGGTAAATATGGATTGGAGCAGATAGGGGACGTGGACGGTGTGTGCAAGATATTCACAAAAGAAATCTGTGCAGCCTGTGAGGTGGTGTGTGGGGTGAAGAGATGATGAAAGGGGGTGCAGGGAAGAGCATGGTGGAATGAAGAGGTGAGAGAGGCTGTGGCACAAAAGACGCAAGCATATAGTGAGTGGATGAAAAACAGGGGCATGGAAGAAGTTGAGAGATGGAAGAAAGAGCTGTATGTTGAGACGAAGAGAGAGGTGAAAAGATTAGTAAGAGAGAGTAAGAAGAGAGTGGATGAGGAATTTGGAAGGAATTTGAGTGTAAAGAAGAGGGATTGTAAGAAATTGTTCTGGAAAGAGGTAAAAAGAGTTAGACAAGGTGGCAATGTAGTTGGGGAGTGAAAGATAAAAATGGTAGATTACTATTGGAGATGGGAGAAAAAGTGAATAGATGGAAAGAACATTTTAACGAATTTTGAACACAGACAATGAAAGTAATGCGAGTGTAAGTGGCTGGGGAATGGCTGGGAGACGAAGGGATGTGAGAAGAGAGGAAGAAATCAGTAGGATGGAAGTTGTGGAAGAAATGAAGAAAGTTAAAATGGGGAAAGCCCCAGGAATTGATGGAGTGTGTGGTGAAATGCTGAAGCATGGGGGACAGATAGCAGTAGAATGGATGTGGAAGATGTGCAGATTGGCCTGGGAGGAAGGTAGAGTCCCGGAGGATTGGAAGTCAGGTACTGTATAATTATTCCTCCGTACAAAGGAAAAGGGGGAGAAGAAGTATGTGGTAATCATCAGGGCATTTGTCTTCTTAGTGTAAAAGGAAAAGTATATTGCAGGATACTTACTGACAGAGCAAGGGAAATAACAAAGGAATTAGTTGGAGAAGAACAGGGAGGTTTTAGGAAGGGAAGAGGTTGTATAGATCAGATATTCACTCTTAGATCTTTAGTGGAAAAGTTTCTAGAGAAGGGAAAGAAGTTGTATGTGGCCTTCATGGATTTGGAGAAAGCATATGACTGGGTGGATAGACAAGGATTGTGGAAAGTATTAACAATGTATGGGGTAAATGAGAAGTTGTTGAATGCTGTGAAGAGTATGTATGATGGTGCTAAGGCTGCAGTTCGTGTGGATAGTGAACTGAATGGATTTTTCTCTTTGAATGTTGGGTTGAAACAGGATTGTGTCATGTCTCTATGGTTGTTCAATTTGTATATGGATGGGGTTATAAAAGAGATACACGGTAGGGCAGTGGATGTTGCAGCAGCCCTAATGAGAGAGGGCAGTGGTTGGAAACTCCCTGTACTGTTGTTTGCACATGATACTGTGTTGTTAAGTGAAGACGAGGGGAACTGCAAGGTTTGGTGGATGAGTTTGGGAGAGAGTGTGTAAGAAACGGAATCTAAAGGTGAATGTAGGGATGAGTAAAGTTATGCACTTCGAGAGAAGTGAAGTCAGTGAATGTACAGTGAGGTTGGATGAGGAGGAAATGGAAAATGTGAGTGCATTTAAGTACTTGGGTAGTGTGATGAGTAAGGATGGAAGTTTAGAGGGTGAAGTGCTTGAAAGGGTACAACAAGGAAGAAAGGTTGCTGGTTCCTTGAAAGCAGTGATAAGAAACAGGGAAGTGAGCATGGAAGTGAAAATGCTACATGACAGTATTGTGATAACAACTCCAATGTATGGAAGTGAAGCCTGGACCTTGTTGGAGGGACAGAAGTCAAGAGTGAGAGCAGTGGAAATGAGTTATTTGGGAGGAGCATGTGAAGTCACATGGAAAGAAAGACTGACAAATGAGGAAGTGAAGGATCGTTGTGGTGTGGATGTGGATGTGACAGGAACCATTAGGAGAAACACACTGAGGTAGTTTGGCCATGTGGAGAGGATGGAGAGTGAGACACTAACGAGGAGAATGAATATGAGTGAGGTGCAGATGGGGAGAGGGAGGGGGAGGCCAAGGATGAGATGGAGGGATGCAGTGGAGAGGTATATGAAAGAGGGGTGTGTGAGCTGGAAGCAGGGCAGGGAAATGGCAAGGGACAGGGCGACATGGAAGCGATTTGTTTGTGGCCACCCCTTACGGGATTGAGGCATCTGGCAGTAGACAGATAGAGAGAATTATACCAGGGTAAGGAAATGAAGAAGAGGCACAAAAAAAAGTACATAATCAGAATCTTTAACCACAAGCTAAAGGCAATACCTTTATTTCAGACTGATTTATGCATCTCTGGTTAACCTTATTCAGTTTCTCTGGTTTGAGAAAAAAAAAAAAAAAAAAAGGGAAAGGACAGAACGTTATTATGCTTTGCAGAAAAGTACTGGCATGGGGTTCATCTCAACTGGTTGCCAAATCACCATAAAAAACAATTAAAGCACACTTTTCTGACCCTAAGCTAGAGGTGTAACCTACATATACCTGTACAGTAATCTGAACCTCGCTCTAACTGCTGGGAACAGAGGGGTTCTTTTCCCATGAAAAGATATGGAGCTCTCCACCCTCTCAAGTTAGGACACATCTATCCATCCATCATTCAACTATAAACCTCAATCACATCCATAATGGAATTATGGACATAGAGACTGCATAATGTGTTTGAACTGGCAACAAGAAAATCAATGATCAAATCTTTAGCATAAACTTTGTAATTTTTCAATGTTTCTAACCTCAATGTACTTACTATACCCTAGCCTAATGCACTGAAACCTATGAATACATTTTGGAGGTGTCTTCTAGATTTATTTCTTCAAGCAGCAATCAAACAGGACATTCAGAGTCAAACATAATTAAAAAAAAAAAAAAAAAAAAGTACTTTAAGTTAACTTTAAGCACTTTACAATTCGAATGCACTGTGTGGCATGGTGCACCTGCATCCACAACTTAAATCCTGTAAAAATTTTGAAACAATGACTTTGAACTCAGAAGAAGGCCAATGTTCCCTAGTGATAATGATGTGCACTACGGAAAAGGAGTCACCCCATCCCAGGCAAGGAGTCTTGCTGCATGAGCAAATGATTCTCAACACTCTCCATTCTCCAAGGGGTTAGACGAATGGGCTGCAATGTTGGCACAAACCAGCACTCCCAGAGATACACTTGGAACCTAATTACAGTACTGTACAGCAAACTCTCTTGCATCCCTCTCTGCAAAATCTGGCATGCATTGTTGTGTCACAGCACATGGGAGCCATTTTTAAATATCTGCGGAAAGCCCAAAATTTGAAATCCACGCCACTTGATTGGAGTCCCACCGCCCAAACACTGCCAAAAGTCTTGTCACCAAAACACTGCTTTTGATGTTGCCAAATTGGGCAATTTTCTTTTTAATTTATTACCTGTATGTCCCTATCTTTTTCTTCTCAAGTTCAATATAAAGTATGCATACTCCTCCTCTTCAATACACTTCATACTCTTATTTCATGGTGAATCTCATCCCAAAGTGGATGATGTGTCGTTCCCCCCAACCCCTCTTCTCCTCCACTGCTATAATGCCACGTGGCACCTGTGCATAGATGGAGTTGTCAAGCGTTTCATCATCCTTATCCTTCTTCATATTGTGCTGGCCTCCTGCCTTCTATTGGCATGTCTCAATGACACCTCTACCTACCAAGTGTACCAAGAATGTCCTATCCCTTGGGGAGGAGGGGAGGAAGTGAGATCATAAAACTGAATGAAGGACGGAGCGTGAGCCAGGCAGAAGTGGAGGAGTAAGTTAGTGAAATATCGCCTCCTTTGCCACCGGACCACATGGGATTTATGCAACTAACCATCCTGAATTTATTGCATAAAAAATTTCTCACGCTACTTCCTGGTGAGTTTATTCACCCCTAACCTCCTCTGCCTTATATCTGTCATGCAAGCCAGGTAGTGGTGATGGTGGTGGTGGTGGTGGTGGTGGTGGTGGTGGTGGTGGTGGTGGTGGTGGTGGTGGTGGTGGTGGTGGTGGTGGTGGTGGTGGTGGTGATGGCAGCGGCGGCGATGGCGGCGGCAGTGGCAACAATCATCCATTCACTTGAAGTAGTGTTACCTACTTCGTCCTTCATCTTTATCAACCTTTTTCTATGTCTGCCCTCCTCTCCTCTAATTTCTCCCATCTTTCCTGTACTTTTTTATTACTGTTCTTACCTTTTCAGGTGGCTCTACATTGTGTGACAAGTCTAATGGTTTCCTGTAAGCCAGGAAACCATTTACAGTGCTGGATGGTAACCATATAACCAACCCATACATGTTCCCTACATGTCAGCAAGTAGGTTGGCAGGGGGTTATTGCCCCTCTCCATAGAACAACTCAAATAGCCACCCTTTATGGGATTATGGTGTCTGGGTAAAGACAGAGTAGACAGATAAATGGCTCACACATTGTTCTCCTCTCACTTGGCTCATTCTTGGTTAGGTCTGCCTATCCTCTTTCTGTTTGCTTTGCTATTCTGCCTCATTCTGCCTAACCCTGCCTCCAGGTGTTAGGTGTGTTTGTAAAGGATTAAGTATTTTTACCCAGTAATCACAGGCTTAAAATTATATGATATTACTGATCTATTAAAAAAAAGAAAGAAAAAAAAAAAAGTTGGGAGGGGGGGGGTCTGTGAAATACAGTTTGCAACTTAAACTGAAAGAAAAACATACAATACACTTCATGTATGAAAGGAACTAAGTTAGTACAAGGGAAAAAGAAGGATATATTTAAATTTTCTGTTTGAAAAGTCAACCAAACGGCATGTTTCTATTAACATCCTCTTCATACTGAAGTCAAATACTGCAGCAGAACTAACAGTTTCAAAAGTTTATATTTTTAACACATATATTTCATCTATCTATCTATCTATTGCTAGACGCCTCAATCCCATAAGGGGTGGCCACAAACAAATCGCCTCCATGTCGCCCTGTCCCCTGCCATTTCACTGCCCTGCTCCCAACTCACCCTCCCCCTCATATACCTCTCCACCCCATCCCTCCATCTCATCCTCGGTCTCCCCTTCCCTCTCCCTCCCTCCAGCTCACTCACATACACTCTCCTCATCAGTCTCTCACCCTCCATCCTTTCCACATGGCCAAACCACCTCAGTGTGTTCCTCCTAATGCTTCCTATCACATCCACATCCACATCCACACCGCAACACTCCTTTATATCATTTGTCAGCCTGTCTCTCCATGTGATTCCACAGGCTCCTCTTAAATAACTCATTTCCACTGCTCTCACTCTTGACTTGTGTCCTTCCAACAACGTCCAAACTTCACTTCCGTACGTTAGAGTTGGTATCACAATATACTGTCATGTAGTAACCTTTCACTTCCATGCTCACTTCCCTGTTTCTTATCACTGCTATCAAGGAACCAGCAACCTTTCTTCCTTGTTGTACCCTTTCAAGCACTTCACCCTCCAAACCTCCATCCTTACTCATCACACTACCCAAGTACTTAAACACACACACATTTTCCATTTCCTCACCATCCAACCTCACTGCACACTCACTGACTTCACTTCTCTCAAAGACCATCACTTTACTCTTCCCTGAGTTCACCTTTAGATTCCACTTCTTACACACTCTCCCAAACTCATCCACCAAGCCTTGCAGCTCCCCTTCGTCTTCACTCAACAACACAGTATCATCTGCAAACAACAGTACAGGGAGTTTCCAAACACTACCCTCTCTCACCGAGGCCACTCCAACATCCACTGCCCTACCTTGTACCTCTTTTATTACCCCATCCATGTACAGATTGAACAACCATGGAGACATGACACATCCCTGTTTCAACCCAACCTTCAAACAGAAAAATTCACTCAGTTCACCATCCACACGCACTGCAGCCTTAGCACCATTATACATACTCTTCACAGCATTCAACAACTTCCTACATACTCCATATATTCTTAAAAATACTTTCCACAATCCTTGTCTATCCACCCTGTCATATGCTTTCTCCAAATCCATGAAAGCTGCATACAATTTCTTTCCTTTCTCTAGAAACTTTTCCACTAAAGATCTAAGAATGAATATCTGATCTACAAAACCTCTCACCTTCCTAAAGCCTCCCTGTTCTTCTCCAACTAATTCCTCTGTTCTTTCCCTAACTCTGTCAATAAGTATCCTATCATACACTTTTCCTATTACACTAAGAAGACGAATACCCCTAAGATTACCACACACTTCTTTTTCCCCTTTTCCTTTGTACAAGGGAATAATTATACCTGACTTCCAATCCTCCGGGACTCTACCTTCCTCCCAGACCAATCTGCACATCTTCCACATCCATTCTACTACTATCTCTCCCCCATGTTTCAGCATTTCACCACACACTCCATCAATTCCTGGGGCTTTCCCCAATTTGACTTTCTTCATTGCATCTACAACTTCTGTCCTACTGATTTCTTCCTGTCTTCTCACCTCCCTCCTTCTCCCAGCCACTTATACACGCATTCCTTCCATCCCCTATGTTCAACATCTCCTGCAAGTGTTCTCTCCATCTGCTCACTTTTTCCCCCTTCTCCAATAGTAATCTACCATTTTTATCTTTCACTCCCCTGCTAACATCACTTCCACCCTGTCTTACTCTCGTCACCTCTTTCCAGAACATTTTCTTACAGTCCCTCCACTTTACACTCAAATTCCTTCCAAATTCCTCATCCACTCTCTTCTTACTCTCTCTTACTAATCTTTTCATCTCTCTCTCCCTTTCTACATATAACTCTCTCTTCCGCCTCTCAACTTCTTCCACGCTCCTATTTCTCATCCATTCATTGTATGCTTTCTTCTTTTGTGCCACAGTCTGTCTCACCTCGTCATTCCACCATGCTGTTCCTTGCACCCCCCTTCGCCTTCTCTTCATCCCACACACAACATCACATGCTGCACATATTTCTTCTGTGAATATCCTGCACACACCTTCCACGTCCCCCATCTGCTCCAATTCATATTTACCCAATCGTTACGTTACTTCTCTCTTATATTCTGCCATTTTCTCATCCTCTTGTAACCTTTCCACTCTCTTTGCAACTACTCCTTCTTCCTGTCCATATTTTTTATATACTTTTTAAATCGAACAAATGAATTTGCATATACAGTACCTGTATTCTACTGTATCATCATCAAATTAGTGATAATGTGCATACATGATCATGACAATGGCATACAATAAAAGTTTCATTACTGGGAAAAGCATCAACATATGGCAACGTTTTCTCAAGTGAGTGCCACCAAGCCCGATGTGCATGTACAGACATGAGCAAAATTCTGATGTCACGACCGGGTGGGTCTATGGGTGGTGTTATATAGGCTGTTTTTGTCATGGCAATATGAAATACACAAGGCAGTGTAAGAACGCAGAATATTCTGTTGCCTGGGGAAGAATAAGAAATATGGAGGACAAAGCTCAACACTAGAAGAAAACTGTTGCTTGACTTTTACTTGTGGATGGCATTTCTCACACTCTCACATGTATTCAATCACCCAATACAGTGCTCAACTGACTGCTAAACTAAATTATGCATCTATGTAACATCATCTCTATTTTCAGGACTTTAGAAAAATGTGTGCATGCGTGTGTGTGTGTGTTGTGTGTGTGCATGCGTGCGTGTATTTACCTATTTGTAGTATACAGGAATTGAGCAATGCTCGTGTTGTCCTGTCTCCATTCCACATTTATCAAGTCTACCTTTACACACAGGAATGTTTTTCTCATGCACCACCTTTTTGTCTAAGTCGTTCCAAATACTTATGCATTTACCTAATACAGTAATCACTCCAATATCCGGATCAATAGAGCCATCGGTAGGTTCGGATATTGGTTTTGTCCGGATATTGGGCCCCAGCTTATGGACTTGTACTTACGGACCCTAACACAGAGAAACACCTATACAACTCCCTCCGGACATGCATAGCACCTATTTAACACCCAAATCACACCAATAAGGCACATAAATGACTGAAATAAATGCAATAGACACATAAAATGTGGGTTTAGAAGTATGTTCATACATTAATAAACATTCTGGTACTTATGGACTCTAACCGAACCTAACCTAACCGAACCTAACCGAACTCTGAAAAACACATTCCTACTGCACATGCATGAGGTAAGTTTAGTATGGAAAGAAGTACAGTATGACACTTTCTGGTAAGTATAGTATGGGAAAAAATACAATATGAAACATTCTGGTAAATATAGTATGGAAAATAGTACAACATGAAACATTTTGGCTACTTACAGCAAGTCCCTGGCCACCTCGATGAATAACCGCCTCCTCTCGGACTCTGACAGTAAGAACGATTTCCTGAAGCACTTGCACTACACTCTTCCTGAAGTCTTGCACTGAACTTAGTCACTAACACACAGAAGTCCGTTCTTTTCACAGTGTTCACTTTAGTCCAAATAATGTTCCATTAAATTTAAGTGTTGCACATTAACTTTTCCCAAGTTTTTTTAAGTTTCCAAAGCCAAAACAAAGAAGGTTAGTTACGTTAAATTTCTTTTCTACTTAGTCTTTTCTCCCAACTTGAAAACCTTAACACAACACACCGTTTTTTCACTGCACAACACTCAAAATTCCCGTGTGGTCTAGTGGAGAAGTTCTTGCTGTTTATTCACTGTCAGAGCCCGAGAGTATCACTGGCAGGCGTCCAAGGGGTGCATCGGTGGAGTAGTGGTGATGGCGTACCGACTACAGAAGACTCTGAAGACAGCCGCAAACTCACGTCGAGCGGTGACTCCACTGTAGCTGATGTGCTGGGCTGTGGCTCGGAGCATGAGGGCCTGTCTTGGGAGGCAACGCGATTGGAACCAGGGCTTGGCACATGCGGGTCACGGGCCTGAAAAAACTGTCAATCGTTGACTGACGCAAGGACCGACGATTCTGGCGATTGATGATGCGCTGCCGGAAAGCACGCACTTCCTCCACGAGTCCCAAGGGCCCCATCTCCCTGTCGCAGTCCGGGTGTTCCAGGTAGTCTAGGACGAACTCTAGATGTTCCCGGAGTGCGCTCAGCTTGGGGATGGCTGGAGTAGTGTCCTGCTGGGCGGAGTCTGCATCATCATCGCCTTCGTCGTCGGAATCTTCAAGTTCGGGACTGACACCAGCAACCGAAGACGCGATCTCGATATCAGACAACGTCTGATACCCAGGATCGCCTCGTCGTCGTCCAACCACTCACGAACATCGTCCACATCAACATCGTCGCCGTGCGTACGTAGCCGTGCATGGAAGTCATCCACGTCAAACCCTAGGAAATCGTACTCCACATCTGTTCCGAGAAGCAGACGAGACCAACCATTTTCAAGAGTTTTCACAGGGACTTCCTTCCATGCACTAGCCCAGTTGTACAGCGCAGACTTGATGTTGTAGCGGCGAAAGGTTTTCCAAAGTCCGCTTGCCTCGAGTGTCACGTCCTTCCCTGCGCTCGTCCTCGTCCTCGAGAACCACCATCACCTCGTCCAGGAACTTCCGACGGTACAGGCGCTTTGTTGCCACGATCACTCCTTGGTCCATTGGTTGAATGAGAGCAGTCGTATTAGGTGGCAGAAACATGCACCTAATACGGCCATTCTCAGCAACCAAGTCCTTGTCGCACGGGTGGGCAGGTGCATTGTCGAGGAGAAGGAGAGCCTTTACCTGGTCGCGAGGAATTCCCAGTGTCTTCGTCTGGTAATGTATGACCTCCTTGACAAAGTGATGGTGAAACCAGTCTTTGAAAATCACAGCTGTGAACCATGCTTTCAAAGAATGGTACCATACGACAGGAAGGACATCCATCACCCCACGAAGGCACCGAGGCTGCTTTGCACGGCCAACAATAACGGGCTTAAGCCGGTGCATGCCGTTAGCATTGGCACAACACAAAGCAGATATCCGTTCCTTAGAAAGCTTGCGGCCAGGTACACGCTTCTCCGTCTCATCGGCGAGAGTGTTCGTTGGCACCGAGCGATAGAATAGGCCAGTTTCGTCAGCGTTATAGACTTGACCGAGAGTGAGGCCCTCCCTGTCGATCAAGCCTTTCACCTTGTGCCGAAACTCGTCCACTCCATCCTCGTTAGCGTCCAATGCTTCGCCATGTGCTTTACGGTTAGTAAGGCCATGTCGCAACTTGAACGCGAAGAGCCAACCCTCGGATGCCTTGAAGTCTAGGGCGTCGTGAAGCCTTGCAAACTTCTCAGCAGCAGCCTTCAGCTCCGTTCCACGTACCATCACACCAGCTGCACGTTGCTGTCGATACCAAATCAACGTGGAGCGGTCGATCTCTGCATACTTGGGAGTAAACATAACCTTCCTCTCCACGTTGCGTTTGCTTCTCGACGAGAAGTCAGCCGTGTACTGCATGAGCTTGTCTCGGGAACGCTTGATATCAAACAAAGTCGACCGGGCCAGGTTGAACTCGCGGAGAATGCGAGAGGAAGACCAACCCGCATCAACCTTCTCCAATATCTCCCGTTTCTTCTCCAGAGTCAACACCACTCTCTTCCTTTTCTCAGGAGGCGGGGCCATCATCACACACACTAAGAGTAGGGCAGAGAGCAGCAGGAGGCCTTGCAGCAAGTACGGCACCACCACAAAAGCGAGCACGTGGGCAGCCATGACGAAGAGCGTAGGTCTTGTCGCGGTGAGAGACAGGCGGGAAGTGGGGAGGATGCAGCGGCGCTCTATCGGACGTCGGAGGAATGACGAACCAAAACAATGCTCTCACGCGGCGCGCGCGGCAAGTTCAAATTACGGACGGCAAAAAATCGATTTTTTTTCCAATTTTTTTGGATTTTCGGACCATTTTGGGAATGTTTGATCCCAGGATGATAAGGTTCGGTTAGTGGGGATGTTCGGTTATTGGGCGTCCGGATATTAGAGGGATTACTGTATACCTAATTGTGATATACACGGAATGTGCTATGCTCGTGGGTATCCGTCGCTGTTTCTCAATAAGTCAAATTTAGCTTTAAATTCATTTAAGTTTTTAGACAGGACGATCTCTTTGTCCAGGCTATTCCATAAGTCTATACTTCTGTAAGGAAAGCTATATTTCTTAATATCCTTCAAGCAGCTTGACTTTTTCAATTTCATTCCGTGTCCTCTTGTTGCTCTCTTATCCCATACAAACAGATCTTCTTTGTCAATTTTATCTACTTCCACCATGGTCCTGAACACTGCAATCATGTCTCCCTTCTTTCTCCTTTCCTCTAAGGAAGGCAAATCCAGTTTTTCCAGCCTCTCTCTGTATGACAGGTTTGCCAGACTGGGGACCATCTTGGTTGCTGTTCTTTGTACTCTCTCAATCTTGTTTATATCCTTCTTTTTGTGTGGGGACCACACTACCGCTGCATATTCTAACCTGGGGCGGATCATGGCCACTATCAATTTTTTCATCATCTCCTCATCCATATAATGAAATGCTACTCTTACGTTAGTCAAGAGTTTATAAGTCTCTCCAACTACCTTGTTAATGTGCTTTTCTGGTGACAAACTATCTTGGACCAGCACTCCCAAATCTTTCTCTTCTCTCATTTTTGTGATTAATTCATTACCCAACAAATAATTCAATGATGGCCTCCTGGTAATTACCCATTTCCAATATTTTACATTTCTTTACATTAAATTTCATTTCCCACACCTGGCTCCAATCATGTATCCTATCCAGATCCTCCTGCAGCATTTTACAATCCTCCTCAACCTCTACCTTCCTCAAGATCTTTACATCATCAGCAAACAGACTTGCATAACTGTTCACTCCATCTACCATATCATTTACGTAAATCAGGAACATTACAGGCGCCAACACTGAGCCTTGAGGGACTCCACTTGTTACTTCCCTCCATCCAGACATCCTATCCTTTATTACTGTCCTCATTTGTCTCGTTTTCATTTTCGTTTTTAAAGGCTCCAACATGCTTGCATGTGTCGGCCTTGGTCACCTAATGGCGGCTCTCCACACTGCACGATCCATTGCAGCCTCCCTGTTCAGTCCCTTAACCCTAAGGTCACACTTAATGACCTCGTCCCATGTCTTTCTCGGTCTACCCCTCATAACCCCACCCCCAATATTAACACTTCTCACCTTCCTCACCCAATTATCATCCCCCATCCTCTCCACATGTCCAAACCACCTCAATCTACCTCTCCTCATCACAACACCAATACACTCCAGTCCCATCCTACCTCTCAACTCGTCCATTGTAAACCCAGCCCCTCCAGGCCTTGGACGCAGGGACGTACTGCACATCCACCTAATCATTGTCATTTCTGTACGTCTGAGCCGGCGAATGTCTTCCTCCCTCACTGCCCAGGTCTCACTGCCATACAGCATTACACTCCTAACACATGCTGCATACAAAGACCCCTTACCACGTAGGGAGAGCCCTCTCAATGTCAGGAGAGGCAAGAGCTCCCTGAACTTCTTCCAACCACTTCTCACCCTAGCCACAGAGCCAGCTCCAGCGCCACCTCCAGCACACAACATGTCTCCCAAATAACAAAACTCTTCCACACACTCAAGAGATTCACCAGCAAGTTCAATCCTTTCACGTCTGACGATCTCCACCTGCTCGACCCGGCACGCCGTACACATAAAATCAGCATTATCTCGCAGTCTATCTCTGATACCACTACATCTCTTATGCACCCATTTATCACACACACCGCACAAGATGGAATTACTTCCCACGCCCTTGTGGCAAACTGCACATGGCCACTCTCCCTCGTCTTTGACAGTACCGCCACCAACCCTAGATATCATCACTTTTGTTTTATCTGCATTTGCCCTTAAACCCTTTTGCCCCATACCATCTCTCCACCTCCTAAACGTTTCCTCCGCCTCCCTTTCATTCTCTGCAATCAACACCAAATCATCAGCATACAACAACTCCCACGGGAGTCCGTTTCTAAAGTCACGTGAAAGGGCTTCAAGTACCATGATAAACAACATGGGACTCAAAACTGACCCCTGATGCACACCAACATTCACGGAAAACTCATCACTCAAATCTCCATTCACTCTCACCTGGGTGTGAGCACCCACATACATGGCATAACCACCCTAACCAGCCACTCCTTCAAGCCAAGCTTTCTCATTGCCCACCTCACCCCCTCTCTAGGGACTCTGTCAAAGGCCTTTTCCAAATCAACAAAAACAAAATAAAGATCCCTTCTCCTACCAATATATTTTTCCTGAAGCTGTCGAACAATGAGTATGGCATCAGTGGTCCCCCTACCTGGCATAAACCCAAACTGCATCTCATCAATATTCACTCTTTCTCTAATCATACCTTCTAAAACTCTCTCCATTACCTTCATTATCTGATCTAAAAGCTTTATACCTCTATAATTTCCTGTTTCCAGGGCATCACCCTTCCCTTTATACACATTTACAATTACACTCCTCAGCCAATCATCTGGGACAACACACTCATAAATAATCCTATTTATCAGGTCAGTGACTAAACTCACCCCTATATCGCCTGAGGCGATATCCATTCCAGAAGTTTCCCCTTCAGTCCTCCTATATATTCTAGTGTGTGTGCACATGCGTGTGTGTGTTTTATGCACAACATGTTCGGTGGCACTACAATACTAGACTGGATGGCTCCAGCTCTTTCACCAATAGAAGGTCATTATATCATGCTTATTATAGTATTCAAGGATGCTTTTCTCTGTCTGAACAGTTATACGGAACAGTTATGAGGTTTTATAGGGGATTAGACCCCCCTTGGGGAACTGGGGAAGGTATTACATCACTATCCATCAGTATGTAAACTAATGGCACCCCCTTAGCAGCCTTATGCCAGACATGAGAGTTTACTGTACTGCAGAACCTAAAATGACATAGTAAATCACTCAGTATCATGCACAGTAGCATACCACCTTATACCAACATAAACAGGATGTAAGGAATAGTCAAGGTCTTCCGCAGCAATGTAGAGTTGGGGGAGGGGGAAAAAAAAAAATCTTCACCTGAACTGGAAAATTTACCGTACAGCACAATATCATCCTCTCTCACCAGAACTGGACTCACCTCCTCGTTGAAATGTTGACTTGTTGGAGGGAATGTTGGTTCCAAGATATGTGACTGTGTTGGCAGGGTTAAAGTGGCCTGTCTTGCCACTGTTCAAGACACCTTTCCACACAGATGGATTGTCTGGCATTGGTCTGATCCAAACAAAGTCAAATTAAAAGCTGCTGATATATGCATGCTTCCGCTCATCAAATGATTTGTTATAACACTAAAGAAACAGCTGGTCAACTGTGGTCTAGAGTAACAGGGTGTACTGAGTACCATAAATATTGAAAACTGGGGAAAACCTCAGTTAAAGGAGCATGACTTTGGAACCACCGATTATTTCTTAGTACAGTACAGCATATTTCTTGGTCTGCTGATTAAATATTCATAATTATATGCTATACTAGTCCATTAAAAAAAAAAGGAGGGGGTTAAATCAACAGCTGCAGTTTCCTCCAGTGCAGAAATAAGGAGAACACCAACACCCTGTAAATGTATTTTACAAAAAACACTGGAATAGATATGGTAGGTGGTGGCAACCATCATCCACTCTCTTGCTGCAGTTCTGCCTACTTATTCCCTCACCTTTATATATATTTTTTTTTTCCTGTCTGCCCTCCTCTCTTCATATTTTTTCCATCCTACCTGTCACTTTTTTATTACTCTTCTTTCCACTTCAGGTGGCATTACATTGAGTGACAAGCCTAAAGATTTCCTGAAACCCTGGAAACCATATACAACACTTTGCGGTAACAATATAACCGAATAATGGGGTGATGTGGAGCCTACTATGGTGCCCGTTAAGTGGATGGAGAGACATTAGTGTGGCATTCATTGAGGAACCAAACCTCCACACTCTTCCCCATGCCTTGCCGTGGTGAGGCACTGTCTACCGAAGGGGAACATTGGTTTGCTGCATGTGATGGCCGTGCAGGGCCAGTTTCTTGCCTGTAGTTGATAGGTCTGTTTGGCCAGACAGACCGGGGTTACTGAACAACAGCAAAAATCACAAAAATGAAAGCTAATATGTTCATAAAAACATAACAGACATGCCACACCATATTCAGAGTGAAAACCAGTGCTTAGTAAAGCTTCATTCACTTTACTAGTACAGTATAGGTAAAGTTCCATTTGTGGCTGTGTGGTGGATGATCCACTGTGTAACCAAGCTGACAGACTGTCATCTTGTGAGGGGAAGTCTTTGGTTAACTTACCAAAAGAAATGGATTTATTTTTACTTTATTCTGTACCTCAAGGTTACTCTTCCCTTAAAATAGGGTTTCAGAAGTGTACTGTTGTACATAACTCAGTTTCTGGTTATGGTGCCATTTGGTAAACTTACTCTAGGCCTGAATTATCCTTGCTTACATTAAGCAAACTTTGGTTGTTGTTGTTCTGCTACTCCAGTCTGTCTTGTTTAGCAGACTCATCAACTGCAGGCAAGCAACTGTCCCTGCAGGGCCATCATGTGCAGTGAACTTATGTTCTTTGTGGCTGACAGCACCTCACCACAGTGAAGTGTGGGGAAGTGTGTGTGGAGATTTGGTTCCCGGATGGACACCGAATTTGTGTTTCTCCACTCAGCTAACAGGGCACCATCGTTGGGTCCACATCACTCCGTTATTTGGTTATGTGAATTACCACCCAGCATTGCAAATGGTTTCCTGGGTTACAGGGAAACCATTAGGCTTGTCACTCTGTGTACAGCAACCTGAAGTGAATTCATTCATTCATCATCCAATCCTATGTCGCCCCAAGAGGAACGTAAAAGCCCGGGGCTAGGCAAGTTGGTCCTGACATTTAACATGACAGTGACCAGCCTCACTCATCCATGAGTGGCATTACATGGGCAATAAACCCACAACCATCCCTTGGATGTAAACCTACACTGGCTCAATCTGATTGGAGTGCCTTAATTACCGTACCCACTAAACCACCAGGCACCAAAGTTTGGTTATATAGTTACCACCCAGTGTTGTAAATGGTTTCCTGGTGTACAGGAAACCATTTGGCTTGTCACTCAGTGTAAAGTCACCCACAGGCAGAAGGAAGAGGAACGAATGAAGGAAAGAAAGACAGAAGTGGATGGAAGGAAAGAAGGATGGAGGAGAGGAAAGGGCAGACACCTGAGAGCAGCACTACATCAAGTGAGTGGATGGTGAGTGCCCCCACCTACCACATACCTGAAGTGATAAGAAGATTAATAAAAAGAGACAGGAAAATAGGAAGTAATAGGAAGGGAAGAGGGCAGACACAGAAAAAAAATTATACAGATGAAAGAAGAATTAGACAGCATTACATCAAGTGAATGGATGATGGTACCCACCACCTACCACATAGCAAGCTTTGGTAAAATAAATTATGCAGTTACAATACTAAGCTAACTGAGGTTTCACTGGACAAATATAGTAAATTTGTTATCATGTTCTTGGGAAGACTGATGAACTGATAACCATAAACACTTTTGTGATTAAACAAGGGACAAAAACTGCCAGATATGATAAGCTTTAAGGTCATGTTATGATATTAAATGCGCAGGTCAGTCTCCTACTTCTGAATGTTTTGGACTATAGTAGTCTTGCTTCAGCTAGAATGAAGTGTGGAAAAGGGTATATACAAGTGAATGTGATGATAAGAGTAGGCATGGAAGAAGAAGGCAATCAGCTTTAACAAATATGAGAAACAGTGAGGTATGGAAGATGAAGAAGCAAAAGAGCTGACCAAGGATTAGAAAGAAATGTATGAATGAAGAACATACTGGTATAGAATTGCACATGGCAAAGGTTGTGCCCCCTTTTTAATTTTGTAGTGAATGGCATGACTATCTAACAGGTATTTGTGAAATGCATAAAAAAAAAAATGGAAAGCTGGTTTTTGTGTGGTAGAAATTAATATTTTCAAGGCTTGAATTATGAGTGCATGTGTGGACAGTTTCAACAGGCACAATGTTGACACTTTTATTTACATGAGTGGATTTATGGACCGATTCAAAGTGATACTCTATTGATACTTCTATAGTTATGCTTTCTCTTTCCCACATCTGGATACTTCTGATTTTTTTACTGGGAAGATACTGATCATGATTATGATGATGACTTAAAAGTACATATAAATGATGAAAATAACACATGTTTTCAAGTACTTTCACTTTAACTCTCTTGTAAGAAGGTTCCTTCAATATTTCAGTACTTGAAGAGAAAAAGATATATAAAAGACAGGGATCTAAAAGAACAGCAGAAACTATTTAGTGATGTTGTGCTGAATATGTGCACTCAGATGGTATGACCATATGAAATAAGGGGATGATGACTACTTAATCCATTTAACAAAATAACAAACGGTGACCCCTCCATGTATCCAGGTGAAGTGTTAACCTAGACTTCTGCGCATACGAAAGCCACAGATGCAGGTCCGTTTAACCCATTATGATAAACCTAATGTGTTAATCATATCTCTGACCTGACCCAAACCTCCCAACTAAAAACCCTCTCAAACAGAACATTTCAAAACACTAAACAATACACCCATCACAAACATCAACAATGCTGTGCACACTTTCAATACAATTATACAAAATGCAGACAAAAGACATCCCTAGAGGCAACAGAAAGAGACACAATCCCAACTCCACACCAGAAATTCAAGGCCTCATCTGTCAACGGGACACACTGTGACACTCCCCAACACCCTATACACAAGACACCATATGACAAATACAAGAACTCAACACTCAAATAAACAATAAAATATCAGAACAGCAAACACTAAACTGGAATAATTATCTCCAAACACTTGACCACAAAACCAACACCAGTAAATTCTACAAAACACTAATCAGCATCAAACTCTCCAACAGCAACACTATACAATCACATGCTGCCATCACAACAACAGACACCATACCTTCAAACAAACAACAAGCAAACACTCTCATCAATCACTTTTCACATGTCAGCCATTTAACCCCCACTGCGACGACCAATGTATCATCCGACGTAAGAGACAGTTCCCACAGACCCAGACTGCACACCTTTCACTTACAACCAGACGAAGCACATCATTAGCAACCTTAAGCACTCATCTGCCTGTGGACCAGACAACATAAGCAACATTCACCTTAAACACCTTGGGCCACAAGGCATACAAGCACTCACCAACATATCAAACTACAGCTACTCACACAACATAATACCCAACATCTGGATGTATGGTAGCATCATCACTATCCCAAAACCCAACAAAGACCCCACGTTACCTTCTTCACACCGCCCCATCACACTCCTCTGCACCCCCTCTAAAGTCACTGAATGACTGGTACTACAACTAGTTACACCTCACACCCCCCTAGCTCAATCACAACATGGCTTTAGGTCACTACACTCCACAACCACTCTTCTTACAGACCTTACACAACGAGTTTTTGATGGCACGAATTCAGCTAGGCCACCACACAGAACACTCCTAGTCACACTAGACATCAGCAAAGCTTTTGATGCCATCCCACACCACAACCTCACAAACAAAATACTCAACACAACCATGCACAATAACACAAAAAGATGGTTGGCGAACTACTTAGCAGGCAGATGTGCAAGTGTAACATTTGCCGATCAGTCTTCGAACATCAGAAACTTCACAAATGGCGTCCCCCAAGGATCTGTTTTGTCCCCTACACTCTTTAACCTATGCATGCATGACATACCCACACCCCACACACCACAGATACACAGAGCTTCCCATGCAGATGATATAACACTTACATGTACACACCAAAACACAAACACAGTTGCACACATCCTCCAACCTTACCTCAACACACTACATGAACGGTTCACCACAAACAGGCTCGAAATAGCCCCAGCCAAATCTACAATGACCCTTCTCACAAACTGGATAGCAGAACACAGTCACAGTCCACATCGCACCATAAACAACACTTCCTTACCCCCCCACACACACACACACACAAAACCCTTGGAGTAGCATGCAATACATCAATGTCATTCAAACAACACATCACAAACATTAACAATAAAATAACACCAAGATTCAATGCCTTGAGGTCACTTGCCCATACATTTGGACACAACAAAGAAACCATCACCACAGTATACAAACAGTATATACGTTCAGTGATGAATTATGCAAGCCCTGCTTGGGCTCCTAACCTCACTAAAACACACTACAACACTCTACAGACCATACAGAACAATGCCCTAAAAATAATCACAGGCTGAACAGCTACTACACCCAAAGACCACCTACATCAAGAAAAATCCTCAAAGTCAAGGATCACCTAGACATGTGAGGCACCCAAATTCTTGCTGCAGCCTCCACAAACCCACAACATCCACTACACTACATGGCAGCACATCCACACACACCAAGGAACATCAAAACAACACCCAGCACATGATATGATACACAAATACTGTCATCTCTCCCAGCGAGCCTGCCTCAGACCAACTTCCAGAAGCATATCCATACTCAAATCACTCGCCGCTCCATTCAGTCAGTCAACACAGCTGCACGTACGGCCTCCTGATGTCCACCCTTCTGAATCCTATCTCCCACGTGAGGACAGGGTCCACCTGGCCAGGCTGAGATGTGGGCATCACCCAGCCCTCCTAAGTTACCGAAGAGGCTGGATGACTCCATCGCGGATGCCTGTCCAGATGTAACACAGCACCCCATACTATTATGCACAATATGGAAGACTGCATTGCACACAATCACCTATGCCAACAACACAACACACACTCCTTGAGAGCTCTGTGGGAAAGCACGGTCTCCACCATGGCCTTCCTTAGGGACTTGGGGCTGTTCGGCCAGACTACCAAGGGAACAACTGCTACTACTCCTACTAAAAACCCTCTATGACCCCAACTAGACTATAATCATCATCAATTAATAAGTGGGAAATAGGTACCCTGTACTACAAATATGCAAGGTCATTGCCTACTGATGCATCTTTATCTCTCTACTATCATTATTTCAGAGGCCACTGCTTGGATCCCTCCTCTACTAAGGTAGATCCATAGCACTGGCCTGGCAGTGCACTCTTGCATTTTTTCTGTCCAACTCCATAATGCAGTATTTAACAGATACTCAGTGACTCATGTATGCAACAGGTCAACTCTGAAACTGTCTTCTCCAGTCTGTATTACTGTCTGTAAACCCCAGTCTTTAAAACAAAAAGTGTTCAGGCATCTCAATATGAACAGATCCTGACTTTGGCTCTTCTGTTAAATTTTTCTTAGAAAAACCTACTTATTTGCAGGATATTAGCCTTTGGTTTTTTCTTCCTTGTATATAAAAAAATTACTATATATAAGTTTCTCTTCAACTACATTAACCTTTCTGTTTGATGACATTATTATTTTCAATCCCTTTATCTCCAAATGATTTTATTCAGTGATGGAGGACAAACTTTTGTACAAGGGGGGGTTAGATATAGCCTTCATTTACCCTGGGAATACAAGGGGCTGGCTCAAATGGGAAAAGATTTCTTTGGGCTGAAGAGGTTAACAAGGATGCTGTTTGAAAAATGAAGTACAGCAGCTGTTATACTGCAAAAGGGAGATGTGCTGCATGGGAAGTGAGAAATGAATAATGTATGAGTGAGAGGTGGTAAAAGAAAAGTGGGTGACTGATCAAGAGATGTATGAGAAGAGCAAAGCCTGCAGGCACTTTGGTCATGGCCATCCCCTGTAGAGGATTTCTTGGGAGGAAGCAAGACATCATCCAGACAGCTAAATTGGATTCTCTCCACCCATATTAACTCTCTCATAGTTGTGCCTTTTTCCTAATCTATTCCAGCCAATGCTAAACAGCTTCATTCAGCTGAGAGTATTAATAATGGTATCATTATCCTTCTTGTAGCTGCACCTTCTCTTGTATTTTATTCTAACTAATGCTAGACAATTTTAACTGAATGAATCACAGAAGTAAGAATGAGTCACAGTAGCCTGAGTTTTAAATATCTAGTGTTAACATCTGACACTGACTATGAAAAGATACTTGAAGGTATCCAGTTGAAAAATAATGAAACCAACCTCTTATCTAGAACAGTGATGACATCCCCTACTGAGTACTGGAGTCTGTCTCTCTTGCCCCCAGGTGTGGCTGGAGGGTCTTCATTCTCACGCACCACTTGCACCTGCTCTGGCTTGCACTATATTGCCAGAAATCAGGGAATGGATGACAGCACAGATTAGATACCAAACATCTGTACCAGAAAATGTTTCACAGGAAATATAAATGAAATGGCCAACAACATACTGTACTTGAAAATATCATTATGAGGTATATCACCACAGGTATTATTCACCCCAAAAAATAACATTCATGATCATCACTTCCCATATTCAGTCTCAGGAAGAAAAGTTTGCCCACTGTTATAGTCAATCTATTTCATATTTTGGGTACATCCATCGCTTTCCTTCCTGATGTATCATATACTGTAAAAATGAAATGAATGAATGAAATGACTCAACTAAGATCAGAAAAATATTCCAAACATTTTTGAGCTTGGGAAAATTTGTGTACAATGGAATGTGATGGGAAAAACAGGTACTCAATGGTCCATCACATGTTGGAGGTAAATACTTACAGACTTAAAGAAAAACATTAGTTACAAAACAAACTAAAGCAAGATTATTTATTGTTCACTACATAAAGGGCTGACAAACTCACATCAGGAAGAATATTCATGAGGTCAACAAATTTTGGTCTTTTGGCAGGGTCATGTTGCCAGCACTTCAGCATGATTGTGTAGTACTCCTTGGGACAGGCCTCAGGTTGCTCCAAGCGCTGCACAGGAGGAATTAAGTTGCTTGATCTGAATATAACTGCAGTTTGATTCCCCCCCTCCCTTCCTTCAGCTACTTCCAGAGTTTCATTCAGCTTAGTTGAAACTTCTATGACACAGTGGTACAGAATATAAAAGAAAAACAAGGAGGCAACAGAACTATACTATGCCATATAATGTACAACTTTCTGCTTAAATATCAATTCTTTCATTGCACTAATGTATAGGAGAGTAAGCAATGAATTTCCTCTAACCTAAACAATTTCTGTACAAGTTTCATAACTGTTTAGCAAAGAAGCGGAGCAATACTCTTGTCTGCAACTGTACAATAATATCAGATATTTTTCATATCTCTTCCACAATATACCTGAAAGTTGGGTTCATCTATTGCCTCAAGAATTTGCTGTCCTGTAAGGGCAGCCCAGGGCTGGAAGCCATAGCTGAACATTTCCCACAAGGTGACCCCAAATGCCCAAACATCTGATGCAGAAGTGAAGCGCAGGTAGTTGATGCATTCAGGAGCACACCTGGAGGGAAGTAAAATCAAGTGCTGGATAATGTGAAAACTGTAATCAAGATGGTGTGAATATTATATTATGTGTATGAATATGTTATATATATAAAGTTTTTAATGCTCTAAATGGGAGCTGAATGCAAGACTCCTAGCTAGGAGCCAGGCACCATGGCATGAGAAAGAGCTCTTGTTTCACTAACTACTTAACCATCCCCCTTTGCTGACTTTTTCAGTGTGATACTAACATGGAGAGCAGACCAGCAAGCTCTCCTAAACACTTCCTCTAACTATCTCAAACACTACACCATAAGCGCTTTACACATCATACAACTTATCCCACTACATCACAGGGGTTGACACCAACAAGGGCATGCTGCCTGAAAACTTTGCCCCTGCTACCTAATGGCAGATCGTTTGAGGGGAAGTATGATGAGGGCACCGCCTGCAGAGATCATGGGGCCGGGGTGAGATGGGGCTTGAACCTGTGCTAGAGGGTACAAGGCATTGCGGTTTCCAGGCTGCCGCTTCCGCCCGATAGAGAGGGACCAGAACCTGGGAGTAGTGCCCCAGGAGGCTGCCCTATCAATGGGTGTATAATGGCGGGGCAGTTACAATGTCACGGCATGCTTGGAGGGTGTCCCTGTAGCTGTCCTGGTAGGGTGCTCAGAGGCCACTACCATAGCCACTGGTTAAGGCTAGTGGGTTAGGGGTCCCAGATCCACTGCCTGGACCTGGGACTGTGCAGTGGATGGAGCCTAAGGAATGTGTCTCACCTTTATTATTTTTACTGGTTATGACCAAATTAATGAATGAAATTCAAAGCAAGCCTGAGGACAGTAAATCATCCAGTGGGATCAGAGTGGCGTCATGGAATGTGGGAAGCTTGTGGGACAGAGCGAGGGAAGCGGTTGAGACAATGAGTAGGAGGTGGGTGGATGTGGTATGTGTGCAAGAAGTCTGGAGTAGGGGTGGATCAACCAGAAAGACTGCTGGGAGGAATTGTTTTTACAAGTTGTTTTGGCAGGGTAGGACAGACGGATATGGAAGTGTGAGTGTGCTGGTTGGGGAGAAATGGGTGGAATACAGTATGTCATGAATGAGAGTACCGGTAAGTGATATGATAACGGTAGTGAAAATTTCGTTTGGTGGGAAAATGGTTGCATTTACATTTGAGTATGCTCTACAGGCAGGCTTGGATGAGGCAGAGATGGATAGATTTTGGGATGACTCAATATGTGTAGTAAGTGGAATGGGGAATGATAAGATTGTATATTGGGGGGGGGACTTAAATGGTTATGTAGGTGAAGCAGCTCAAGGATGTGAAAGAGTACATGGACGATGTGCATATGGTACAAGAAATTAGGAAGGGGAAAGGATACTCGAGTTTGGGGAGGCAGTGAACATGATTGTGTGCAACACACATTTTAGGAAGACAGTAGGTTGATTACATACAAGTCAGGGGGAAATATACCTCAGACAGGCTATTTACTGGTCAGGAAGGCTGATAGGAAGTTAGTGACTGATGTTAAAGTTATATGGAGTGAGAAGTATGTGCAGCAACACAAGTTATTGATACGTGACATGGTGTTTAAGAAGCGGGTAATGAAAACGAGGACCTATGCACCTAGGAAGAAAATATGGAAGCAGAAAAACCCGGCAGTAAGGGATGCCTTCTATAGGGAGATGAGGAGAATGGTGGCTGAACAGGGAGACATCAACAGAAGTGTTAAAGAACAGTACAGAGCCCTTAAGAACAACCTCTTGAGAGTTATTGATGCAGTATGTGGATCGATAAGAGGCCTAGCAAGACAAAGTAACTTGGTGGTGGGATGAGGGTGTAGAAGTGGCAGTTAAGGAGAAAGGAAGGCTTTTCCAGGAATGGAAGATGGGTGGTAACAGAGAGGAATATCTAACAAGTGTAGGGCTAGAAAAGAGGTTTACAGGGCAAAGTCTGATTCACAGAGACTTTTACTTGATAACCAAAATCATGTGGAATGGAAGAATATGACATTTAAGGTGGTAAATCAGATTAAGAGGGAGAACAGGGATATCATAGGTGAACAGTGTGTGAAGAGTGATAAAGGAAGGGTAGAGGTGAACAGTGGGGATATTAAAGGTGCTTGGAGAGAACATTACAGCCGGTTGTTGAATGAGGAGTTTGACGGGGACAGGGAAGGTTTGGTGCCTGCACATCCAGTGTTTGGCCCCTGGCCTTTGATTGACATTGCTACTGTGAGCAAGGCAACAAGCAGGATGTAGGCGGGGAAGGAAGCAGGTGTGACTGGGCTAACTGCCGAAACATTGAAAGCTTCTGGAGATATAGGAGTGATGTTAGTCATTGACCTGATAAATACAATTATATATGAGTGCATTGTCCCAGATAATTGGCTGAAAAGTGTAATTGTAAATGCATACATGGGGAAGGGTGATGCCCTGGAAAGAGGAAATTACAGAGGTATAAAGCATTTGGACCAGATAATGAAGGTAATGGAGAGAGTTCTAGAAGATATGATTAGAGAAGGAATGAATATCGATGAGATGCAGTTTGGGTTTATGCCAGGCAAAGGGACGACGGATGCCATATTCACTGTTCAACGGCTTCAGGAAAAATATATAGGAAAGAAAGGGGAACTGTACTTTGTTATTATGATTTGGAGAACGCCTTTGACAGAATCCCTAGAAAGGTGATGAAGTGGACAATTTGAAAGCTTGGGATCAAGGAGTAGCTGGTTAGGGTGGTTATGGCCATGTATGTGTCTACTCACACCCAGGCAAGGGAAAAAGGAGATTTGAGTGAAGAGTTTTCCAGGAATGTTGGTGTGCATCAGGGGTCAGTTTTGAGCCCCTGGTTGTTTATCATGGTACCTGAAGCCCCCTCACATGATTTCAGAAAATAGACTCCCATGGGAGATGCTGTATGCTGATGATTTGGTGTTGACTGCAGGGAACGGAAGGGAGGCAGAGGAAGATTTGGGAAGTGGAGAGATGGTATGAGGTACAAAGGCTTAAGTGTAAATGCAGATAAAGCAAAACTGATGGTATCTACGGCTGGTGGCGGTAATATCAAGGAAGAGGGCGAGTGACCATGTGCGATTTGGTACAAGTGAATGGGAAGTAATTCCTTCTTCTGCGGTGTCTGTGATAAGTGGGTGCATAAGAGATGTAATGGTATTAAAGGCTGACTGTGAGATAACGCTGATTTCAAATGTGTGATGTGTCGGGGAAACCAGGTGGAGATTGTCAGGCATGAAAGGATTGAACTTGCTTGTGAGTCTCTTGAGTGTGTGGAAAAATTTTTTTATTTGGGAGATATGTTATGTGCTGGAGGTGGGGTTTGATCTAGCTCTGTGGCTAGAGGCGTGAGGAGTGATTGGAAGAAGTTCAGGGAGCTGTTGTCTCTGCTGACACTGAGAGGACTCTCCCTACATGCTAAGGGATCTTTGTATGCAGCATGTGTTTGGAGGGTAATGTTGTATGGTAGAGAGACCTGGGCAGTAATGGAAGAGAATATTCGCAGGCTCAAACGTACAGAAATGACAATGATTTGGTGGATGTGCAGTGCATCCCTGGGTGTGAGGCTTTGGGGGACTAGGTTTAATATGGAAGAGTTTAGGGGTAGGATGGGACTGGAGTGTATTGGTGTTGTGATGAGGAGAGGTAGACTGAGATGGTCTGGGCATGTGGAGAGGATGAGGGATGATAACTGGGTGCAGAATGTCTATCTATCTATCTATCTATCTATAGCCCGACGCCCTAATCCTGCAAAGGGTGGCCGCAGACAAAATGCCTCCAAGTCGCTCTGTCACCTGCCATTTGACTACCCTCCCCCCAACTCAACCCCCCCCTTCCCTCATATACCTCTCAACTCCATCCCTCCACCTCATCCTCGGTCTACCTCTCCCTCTCCCTCCCTCCACCTCACCTACATACACCCTCTTAGTCAGTCTTTCATTCTCCATTCTCTCCACATGTCCAAACCACCTCAGTGTATTTCTCCTAATCTTCTCAACCACATCCACATCCACCCCACGGCGTTCCTTCACTTCTTCATTCGTCAACCTGTCCCTCCACGTCACTCCACATGCTCCTCTCAAGTAACTCATTTCCACTGCTCGCACTCTTGACTTGCAGAATGTGAGAAGTGTTAATGTTCAGGGTAGGGTTGCGGGGGGCAGACCTTAAAAGTTCTGGGATGAAGTCAATGAGTATGACCTCAAGAATAAGGGACTGAACAGAGAAACTACCAGAGACTGAGCAGCATGGAGAGCCGCCATTAGGTAACCAAGGCCGACACATGCAAGCATGTTGGAGCCTTCAAAAATGAAACAAACACACACACACACACACACACACACACACACACAAACAGCCGGAGAGAGAGGACGTCCCAGGCACCGCTCCTAACCTTGAGTAGTTTCAGGAATTTTGTCTGTCCTGTCTCCTAGGGTCTTTCTTTAAATTTAAAATAATGAAAGTTAGTAGACTACCAAAAATGTAAAGATTTGTTGGCAATAGTATACATGAATGTTTGTGGCTTATTCGGTAACAGCTGTTTAGGTACTTTACCGGTACATTAAACATGGCCGAAAATGTAAACAATGAGGGAATGGAATTTCAAGGATTTGATGCTAATATTAATGTCATGGACCTGGTGAAAACATTAATTATGAGGATTAGTGAACTCTAAAAAAAAGTAGAGAATCTAGTGATAAAGGATGTGTCAGGAAATACGGAAACCACCATACAGAGTCTAATCCAGTCCAACGAAACAGCCAATGAAGAGATTAGGAATTTGAAGAGGGAAAATGTTGAACTGAGGAGGAAACTTGAAGAGAGTACTAATAAAACGGAGAAGGTGAGTAATGTATTAGAAGAACAAAAGG
The DNA here is from genome assembly GCF_032717465.1 of Coenobita brevimanus. Classification (NCBI taxonomy): domain Eukaryota; kingdom Metazoa; phylum Arthropoda; class Malacostraca; order Decapoda; family Coenobitidae; genus Coenobita; species Coenobita brevimanus. Next base: position 27,689,734 of record NC_137050.1, read on the forward strand.
CAAAGTGGGCACACGTAGAAGAAGAACAGAAAGAAGTGGTCAGCTTAAGAGAGATCATCCAGGAAGAAAGGGAAATGAACAAGAAAGAAATGGAAGAAAATGTAGTGAAAATACTGAAGAAAAAAGAGAAAATAGTGAGAGAAACTGTAGAAAGGAACAGATGTGTGGTAGTATTTGGAAACAGGGAAGAGGAAGAAAAGGTTAGGTTCGCAAGACTTGAGAGAGACACGAACATGGTGAGAGGAATATTAGGCAAGATTGACCCCGAAGGAGACAAGTGGGTAAAAGAAATTGAGGAAGTAAGGAGGATAGGGCCTTATAAGAAAGGGGAAACAAGACCAATGAGAGTCAAGTTTACATCAGAAAGTGTAATAAATGAGATACTTAAAGTGACCTGGAAATTAAGCAAAGAGGCGGGGATGGAAAATATTATAATAAGAAAAGATCTGAATGAAGAAGAATGAGAAGTTTTAAAATCATTAAAGGAAGAAGTAAAGGAAAAAAATGATAAGAGGACAGAGGAAGAACGTAATACTTTTTTTTGGAGAGTATTGGATATGAAAGTAAGGAAATGGTATTTAAGGAAATAGAAGTGAAGGAAACTAGGGGGGATGGTTGTGAAAGATCAGAAGTTGAGGAAGTGGTACGGACAGAGAGTAGGAGAAAAGAGGGTATTAATAATGTCAAAAATAATTTGAAGGTGATACATACTAACGTTGATGGTTTCATATCGACAAGGATCGAAATTAATGATTTCTTGAGAGAACATGAACCTGATGTCATGTGCTTTGTAGAGACCAAATTAAGAGAAGATATTGATGTTCATTTGGGAGATGGTAAATACAAACTGTGGAGAAAACACAGAAAAAAAAAAAAGGGAGGAGGAGTGATGATAGCAGTGAAGAACAACATAAATGTAGATACTGTGGAAATGGGAGAAGGAAGGGCTGAAGTGATATATATGAAATTAGAAACTGGAGAGAATGTTAAGGGAGATATGGCGGTAGTGTATGTTCCCCCAAAGACGAGAGCATGGAAGGATGACGAATACCATGAGATGTTGTCAGATATGGCTAGCTACTTGCAAAAAATAATTGAGAAAAGCAATAATATAATTTTGGTGGGTGACTTTAATTGTAAAGAGGTGAACTGGGAGGAATGGTACTCGGGAGGCGGCGAGGATTCGTGGGGCACTATGTTATTAAATATAATAATGAATAATGTGATGACGCAGTGGGTCAAAGAAGAGACACGGTTTCGAGGTGAGGACACACCAGCAAGGTTAGATTTACTGTTCACCAAAGAACCCGATGTAATAGAATCATTGGAATATCTCTGTCCTTTGGGAAAAAGTGATCATGTGGTCACTGAGTTCCAGATGTTAATAGGAAACGTCAAGCCAAGAGACGAGCTTCATAGACAGGGAAGATACAACTTTGGCAAAGCAAATTTTACAGGATTGAGAAACTTTTTTGAAAATGCGGATTGGAGAAAATTCAGAGAAACAAGAGAGATACAGAGGAAGTGGGATATCTTTCTAGACCTCTATAATTTGGGAGTGGAAAAATTTGTACCAAGAGTAAGAGGGAAAGAAAACAGGAAAAAGGAGTGGTTTAATAGAAGGTGTATGATAGCCAAAAAAGAGAGAGATAAGGCGTGGAACAATTGGAGAAAGAGAGGTAACGACAGAACAAAGGAAGAATATAAAAGAACAAGAAACGAATACACAAGAATACGTAGGGAAGAAGAAAGGAATTTTGAAAAAGGTATAATTGACAAATGCAAGGATGAACCCAAACTGTTTTATAGATTTGTTAATGGCAAACTGAAACAAAAGGAAGGAATCACCAAGCTGAAAGTAGATGGAGAGGTCATTAACCCCTACACCGCGGGCTTGTTTACCAATAACTTGCGTGTGCCGCGGGGTTATTTGGGCTCCGACAGACTCTCAAAAAATATTTGCCAAAAATCAGTTATTAGTCCTAGAATAATAAAATTACATATGCTTATGGCACATACCTTCAGCTTTCTCCTGGAATGATTGTTGAGCCTTCGTCGGTTACCGTAAGACTTGTGGAGACCTCTGAAGTAGGGTAACGAAGTCTCCACTTTACACTTCCCGACAACCCGTAATATGATTACCACAGCCAGATACAAACACTATAAACACTATTCTACAATTTTCAAGTAGTTTGGGATCCATACTCAAAAAAAAAAAAACACTGTGAAAGCAATGGAAATTACGAGCGCGTCTGATCGTCGCACTGGCACTAGTTCACTCATGGTAGTCTGTCATTTATTATTCATAAAACCCCTCACACTTTATATTTCTATTACTATATAACACTTATATATATCTACAGTCTTTATCCATAAGTTTCCTTCAGTAGTATTAGTTTATTGTCACTGTAGGGATTCAATTTCTTTCAGTAAAATACGTAGCATTCACTTTATCGTCCCGTATACTGGCATTGAGAGTGAATGTCACTTTCATCTTCACTCTCATAACTCATAGCATTCAGACATGCTAGAGTGAAACTTTCACTTTCATTACTCCTAGGGTATATACTCGTATTCTTATAATACTACTCATTTACATTTCTATTTACGTTCTCTATTTTATTTACGTTATTTACATTTCTATTTTATTTACACTGTGTTGTGCACTGTCACTTGAAATAACTTATAAAACTATTCTCCATTGTTCACGTATATTTACATTCATTACTTTCACTTGCTGTTTACACATTATTTACACATTATTTACAATTCCACTTGCCTTGTTTAACTCAATAGAAAGATCGTAGTCACTCTTTTATCAATTGTCAGCCCTTTACCTCTTTCCACACGAGGTTTAGTAGGGGGTAAAGGTCACAGAGCCCTTTGCATGGGGGTGAAAAAAGGCCTTGAAGTCAGCAAGATGAAATATACGTCCTCTCACTTCGGAAGATGAGAGTACACTGATAACGCAGGGGCAGCCTAGAGGCCTGCTTTAGGGGTTATTCAGAGTTACCAATATTACTTCTTGAAACAGCTAAGTCTAGCACTGATATGATTGGCAGGAAATCTAGACAATACATTATAAATTTGGTAGTTCCAGGTGAATGTAAATATTCTCCCTTCCCTCCTTACATGTATATTTATTACGAAAATAGATTAGAGGCCTACTTAGGAGATATATAATCAGAGCTACCAATGTTAAATCTTGAAACAGCTTTGTGTAGCACTGATATGATTGGCAGGAAATCTAGACAATACATTATAAATTAGGTAGTTCCAGGTGAATGTAAATATCACTTAGGCTTCTCCCTTCTCTCCTTACATGTATATTTATTACGAAAATAGATTATACGGCATATTTCAAGGGGAAAAAAACAGCGAAAATTAGCGAACAAGTGCACGTGAGGTGTTGTCAGGTGATAATTAGCCAATTCCAGGTGTATGGCACTCTCACTTACCTGATTTCTTTCTTGTATATATTATTTGGTATAAGAATACGACATAGGGCTTATTTCAATGGATGAAATCAGTGAAAAATTCCAGGGAAGATTTACTTAGCGTAGCATGGCCGGGCAGGCGAGAGCATAGGGTAATGGAGGGGGGGTAGGGAGGGGAGTCAAGAACGGGGAGAAATGGCTAAATTGTCAACAATGGATAGGAGTACAGATGAGATTAGGAGTGCTGACTAGTGTTGGACATTGTCAGTACTGATAGATGATACAAGCCCCCACTTGAAAGCCCGGGTGAATTCAAAATAACACAGAATCACAAAAGCGACGCCCCGCGGTATGATCCCTTGCTCCCAAGCGTCACGAAAGTGACGCCCCGCGGTTAAGGGGTTAAGGATGTGGCAATGCAAGCAGAAATAATGAACAAACGTTTCCAGTCAATTTTAACTAAAGAAAAGGAGCTTGTGGAAGGGGAGGGAGTGATTAGAAATGTTCCGGTGATGAAAGATATAAAAGTGGAGGTACAGGAAGTGTATAAATTACTGGAAACTCAAGATGTAAGGAAAGCCCCAGGACCTGATGGAATTTCTAATTGGGTACTGAAGGAATGCAGAGAACAACTGGCGGATAAAATTCACAGCTTAATTGTATGCTCACTGGAAGAGGGGAAAGTGCCAAAAGAATGGAAGAGGGCAAATGTGGTACCAATTTACAAGGGAGGAAACAGGGAAGAACCCCTGAATTATAGACCAGTGTCTCTAACCAGCATGGTCGCAAAATTGTGTGAGAGAATCCTGAAAGGCAGATGGATAAAATATCTGGAAGAGATGAATATTTTGGCTGAATGTCAGGTTGGATTCAGAAGTGGAAGGTCATGTGTTTCAAACTTGTTGAGCTTTTACTCAAGAGCGATTGATGTGGTACAGGAGAGAGATGGTTGGGTGGATTGTGTGTACTTAGACTTAGAGAAGGCCTTTGACAAGGTACCTCATAAGAGACTAATGTGGAAACTAGAATATATAGGAGGACTAAAGGGGAAACTTCTGGAATGGATGAGAGACTTTTTGAGAGATAGACAAATGAGGACAGTAATAAAGGAAAAGATGTCTGGATGGAGGGAAGTAACAAGTGGAGTCCCTCAAGGCTCAGTGTTGGCGCCAGTAATGTTCCTGATTTACGTAAATGATATGGTAGATGGAGTGAACAGTTATGCGAGTCTGTTTGCTGATGATGTAAAGATCTTGAGGAAGATAGAGGTTGAGGAGGATTGTAAAATACTGCAGGAGGATTTGGATAGGATACACAATTGGAGCCGGACGTGGGAAATGAAATTTAATGTAAAGAAATGTAAAATATTGGAAATGGGTAAAAGTACCAGGAGACCATCACTGAATTATTTTTTGGGTGATGAATTAATCACAAAAAGGAGAGAAGAGAAAGATTTGGGAGTGCTGGTCCAAGATAGTTTGTCACCAGAAATGCACATTAACAAGATAGTTGGAGAGACTTATAAACTCTTGACTAACATAAGAGTAGCATTTCATTATATGGATGAGGAAATGATGAAAAAATTGATAGTGGCCATGCTCCGCCCCAGGTTAGAATATGCAGCGGTAGTGTGGTCCCCACACAAAAAGAAAGATATAAACAAGATTGAGAGAATACAAAGAACAGCAACCAAGATGGTCCCCAGTCTGACAGACCTGTCATACAGAGAGAGGCTGGAAAAACTGGATTTGCCTTCGTTAGAGGAAAGGAGAAAGAGGGGAGACATGACTGCGGTGTTCAGGACCATGGTGGGAGTAGATAAAATTGACAAAGAAGATCTGTTTGTATGGGATAAGAGAGCAACAAGAGGACATGGAATGAAATTGAAAAAGTCAAGCTGCTTGAAGGATATCAAGAAATATAGCTTTCCTTACAGAAGTATAGACTTATGGAATAGCCTGGACAAAGAGATCGTCCAGTCTAAAAACTTAAACGAATTTAAAGTTAAATTCGACTTATTGAGAAACAGCGACGGAAACCCACGAGCATAGTACATTCCGTGTATATCACAATTAGGTATATTCTTAAATATTTGGAACGACTTAGACAAAGAGGTGGTGCATGAGAAAAACATTTATGTGTGTAAAGGTAGATTTGATAAATGTGGATATGGAGACAGGACAACACGAGCATTCCTCAATTCCTGTATACTACAAATAGGTAAATACAAATAGACAAATAGGTAAATACACACACACACACACACACACACACACACACACACACACACACACACACACACACACACACATTTGGGAGATGGTAAATACAAACTGTGGAGAAAAGACAGAAAAGAAAAAAAGGGAGGAGGAGTGATGATAGCAGTGAAGAACAACATAAATGTAGATACTGTGGAAATGGGAGAAGGCAGGGCTGAAGTGATATATATGAAATTAGTAACTGGAGAGAATGTTAAGGGAGATATGGCGGTAGTGTATGTTCCCCCAAAGACGAGAGCATGGAAGGATGACGAATACCATGAGATGTTGTCAGATATGGCTAGCTACTTGCAAAAAATAATTGAGAAAAGCAATAATATAATTTTGGTGGGCGACTTTAATTGTAAAGAGGTGAACTGGGAGGAATGGTACTCGGGAGGCGGCGAGGATTCGTGGGGCACTATGTTATTAAATATAATAATGAATAATGTGATGACGCAGTGGGTCAAAGAAGAGACACGGTTTCGAGGTGAGGACACACCAGCAAGGTTAGATTTACTGTTCACCAAAGAACCCGATGTAATAGAATCATTGGAATATCTCTGTCCTTTGGGAAAAAGTGATCATGTGGTCACTGAGTTCCAGATGTTAATAGGAAACGTCAAGCCAAGAGACGAGCTTCATAGACAGGGAAGATACAACTTTGGCAAAGCAAATTTTACAGGATTGAGAAACTTTTTTGAAAATGCGGATTGGAGAAAATTCAGAGAAACAAGAGAGATACAGAGGAAGTGTGATATCTTTCTAGACCTCTATAATTTGGGAGTGGAAAAATTTGTACCAAGAGTAAGAGGGAAAGAAAACAGGAAAAAGGAGTGGTTTAACAGAAGGTGTATGATAGCAAAAAAAGAGAGAGATAAGGCGTGGAACAATTGGAGAAAGAGAGGTAACGACAGAACAAAGGAAGAATATAAAAGAACAAGAAATGAATACACAAGAATACGTAGAGAAGAAGAAAGGAATTTTGAAAAATGTATAATTGACAAATGCAAGGATGAACCCAAACTGTTTTATAGATTTGTTAATGGCAAACTGAAACAAAAGGAAGGAATCACCAAGCTGAAAGTAGAAGGAGAGGTCTTTAAGGATGCGGCAATGCAAGCAGAAATAATGAACAAACGTTTCCAGTCAGTTTTCACTTAAGAAAAGGAGCTTGTGGAAGGGGAGGGAGTGATTAGAAATGTTCCGGTGATGAAAGATATAAAAGTGGAGGTACAGGAAGTGTATAAATTACTGGAAACTCAAGATGTAAGGAAAGCCCCAGGACCTGATGGAATTTCTAATTGGGTACTGAAGGAATGCAGAGAACAACTGGCGGATAAAATTCACAGCTTAATCGTATGCTAACTGGAAGAGGGGAAAGTGCCAAAAGAATGGAAGAGGGCAAATGTGGTACCAATTTACAAGGGAGGAAACAGGGAAGAACCCCTGAATTATAGACCAGTGTCTCTAACCAGCATGGTCGCAAAATTGTGTGAGAGAATCCTGAAAGACAGATGGATAAAATATCTGGAAGAGATGAATATTTTGGCTGAATGTCAGTTTGGATTCAGAAGTGGAAGGTCATGTGTTTCAAACTTGTTGAGCTTTTACTCAAGAGCGATTGATGTGGTACAGGAGAGAGATGGTTGGGTGGATTGTGTGTACTTAGACTTAGAGAAGGCCTTTGACAAGGTACCTCATAAGAGACTAATGTGGAAACTAGAATATATGGGAGAACTAAAGGGGAAACTTCTGGAATGGATGAGAGACTTTTTGAGAGATAGACAAATGAGGACAGTAATAAAGGAAAAGATGTCTGGATGGAGGGAAGTAACAAGTGGAGTCCCTCAAGGCTCAGTGTTGGAGCCAGTAATGTTCCTGATTTACGTAAATGATATGGTAGATGGAGTGAACAGTTATGCAAGTCTGTTTGCTGATGATGTAAAGATCTTGAGGAAGATAGAGGTTGAGGAGGATTGTAAAATACTGCAGGAGGATTTGGATAGGATACACAATTGGAGCCGGACGTGGGAAATGAAATTTAATGTAAAGAAATGTAAAATATTGGAAATGGGTAAAAGTACCAGGAGACCATCACTGAATTATTTTTTGGGTAATGAATTAATCACAAAAAGGAGAGAAGAGAAAGATTTGGGAGTGCTGGTCCAAGATAGTTTGTCACCAGAAAAGCACATTAACAAGATAGTTGGAGAGACTTATAAACTCTTGACTAACATAAGAGTAGCATTTCATTATATGGATGAGGAAATGATGAAAAAATTGATAGTGGCCATGCTCCGCCCCAGGTTAGAATATGCAGCGGTAGTGTGGTCCCCACACAAAAAGAAAGATATAAACAAGATTGAGAGAATACAAAGAACAGCAACCAAGATGGTCCCCAGTCTGACAGACCTGTCATACAGAGAGAGGCTGGAAAAACTGGATTTGCCTTCGTTAGAGGAAAGGAGAAAGAGGGGAGACATGATTGCGGTGTTCAGGACCATGGTGGGAGTAGATAAAATTGACAAAGAAGATCTGTTTGTATGGGATAAGAGAGCAACAAGAGGACATGGAATGAAATTGAAAAAGTCAAGCTGCTTGAAGGATATCAAGGAATACAGCTTTCCTTACAGAAGTATAGACTTATGGAATAGCCTGGACAAAGAGATCGTCCAGTCTAGAAACTTAAACGAGTTTAAAGTTAAATTCGACTTATTGAGAAACAGCGACGGAAACCCACGAGCATAGTACATTCCGTGTATATCACAATTAGGTATATTAGGTAAATACTTAAATATTTGGAACGACTTAGACAAAGAGGTGGTGCATGAGAAAAACATTCATGTGTGTAAAGGTAGACTTGATAAATGTGGATATGGAGACAGGACAACACGAGCATTGCTCATTTCCTGTATACTACGAATAGGTAAATACAAATAGGTAAATACACACACACACAGTAATATCTCAAAAATCCAGATGACCATTACCCAGACAATCCATTACACGGATGCTGTGATCTGGCTGTTCAAAACAATTATTCGTACATTTTTCATCACATCCTGACAAAATGCTTGTGTCTGGGTGGAAATTACGGTCATGTGAACAATTCCATCTGGCCAGGCAGGAATAGCCCAGTGGCACCACCCTGTCTGGCTGGGTAGTTTACCCAGTGGTGACTGCTCGTCTGTGGCTGATGGGTTTGCTTGACCACGATAATTGCTTGGCTTTGGTTTATAGGTCTACTTGACCAGACAGAGAAGGGTTAATAACAGGAACAAGTAATGTGCAATGTACTGTACTGTAGTGGCCTTTTACACTGGCATTTAAAGTTGGGTTATGTAAGAAGGGGGGCCAGGGGAGAAGTCCATTATCTGGATGGAGCCATTACTTAGGCATGCCTTTGTCTCTACTATGTCAGATAAACAAGGGATTACTGTGTGTGTGTGTGTGTGTGTGTGTGTGTGTGTGTACAGCAACTCCTCATTTTTTGACGCATTTTACTTTGACGCCTTGTTTTTAGTGCAAGAAAAAGGTTGCTAAGTTGTCTCACAATTCGCTAGTTTCCCTACATATCGCTGCTCCCAGCTGGCAGCCCAAACTCACCAGATGATGCGTACCGACGCTCAGTCTAGGTTCTGTCCATTTTTCTATGTAACAGTTTTCTATGATCTTTATACAGCAGGTCCAGTGAGGCAAAAGACACACGTGAGTTTGTTACTGTTTATGATAGTAACGTACGATCTTCAGCCGTGTCATGAATACACACCAGGTCCAGCGGGGCAGTAGACACAAGTCAGTTTGTTATTGTTTATGATCATAAAGTACCGTATGTATGACTGTCAGCCTTGTCATGATATTATTTCTTAACGAAGAATCGTTACATGTTTCTCATAACCTTATATTTGTTTTGATGGACAAATACATGAAATGGATGTAAAATAATGCTTATCGATATTTAAGGAAGGAAAGAATAATAACCCTCCCACGATCAAGATGGTAGACTCAGCTCACCAATTTTTTATTCTATTTGACTATTATTACAGCCTGTCTTCCTTGTAGCAGTGAGTAAAATAATGTTGTTATAATCTCTCCTTTCCCGTTGGTGACAAAGAGGGCAAATAAAATGACCGTGGTTTAGTTGACAGACTTTGATGTCGAAAATTAAATAATCTGGTGAAAAGTGGCAGTTTTTTCTTGGTTAGCGACACTGGGAGTCAAGCAAGAAACTACAGACCTGTGGCCCTCATTTCCCACATGATAAAGATATTTGAGAAGATACTATGGGACAAGATAATTATGTATTTGGAGAGCAATGATCTCCTGACAAATGCTCAGCATGAGAACCAGCCTATCCACCCTCAACACATCTTCATCTGTCACTCAAGCCAGTCTTCACTTTATTTCTGGTAAGGATTTTTGGCGCTGCAGCTCTTTATAACAGTTTTAACGTCTTTTCAGGTACATGATGTTTTAGCAATAGTAAACACTCTTCATTTAATTCTGGGTATGGCTTGTTTCATGTTATAGTGCTTCCTGTTGGTGTTATGGTGCTTTCTGACAGGGTAAGTACGTGTCCCACCAGAATGCTCCTCTATTTTTCCCATTGATTCTTAACTTCACATTTCGATGTTTTGCGTGGTTTTGGCGGAACATCCAAGCAGCGAAAAATGAGGAGTTACTGTGTATATATATATATATATATATATATATATATATATATATACTGTATATACATTTATATATATGTATATATATATATATATATATATATATATATATATATACTGTATATATAAATACCTACCATATACCTATACATATATTGGTACTATTGTAATTATAATAAATGGTACTGTGCTATGAATGATAACTAACCTTTTAGGATAGTGTTGGTGGGCTTGCTGGGAATGGAAAGTGGTATCCAAGGCTGTAGTTAGTCCTACCGGGTCCCCAGAGGATGGCTGCTGGCGCCACTAGCGGGTAATGGCTGTTGCTCCTCCTCAACCTCCCTCATAAATCCTTCAAAATCAAACCTCCCTCATAAATCCTTCGAAATCACACTCAGAATCACTATCTTCGTCCATTAATCCTCGGCAAAGACCATGCTTCTCACACTGTTGCCAGAGCCCCGTCTCGTGACTGTGGAAAGTGATCGCTGTTGCTGACTCGGTAAAGAATAAGGAGAAGCAACTTTGTTTATAAACTGGTACACACGCTGATGAGAAAGGTTTCAAAATGATTGATATTTATTCTAAAATATTAATAAGTATTCAGTGTCAGGCTAAATGTTCAATGCTGTAGTACGATACATTCTCTGTCGAATCGCCTGGGTTTTAGTCACACTGTTTTCGCCATCGTATGCTCGGCAGGAATCCATCCAGATGAATTCCAAATGCCCGTGGTATTGTCGGCAATTTTACCATGTTACCGTTCCGATTTACCATCGTATCCTCGGCAAACCTGGTATGAAGTGCTGTGTGATAGCCTTCGGCTGCCAGGATCTTGTCTTAGTTTTTTATTATGATCACATTGGCTTCATTCATGTAGTAGGCCTTGGCAATGTCATCTTTCCTCTCCCCTTTCTTCTTCCTCTCGATGCTTTCTAGCTTGGTGGCCTGAGGGAGGTGCCGACGCTTCTTTGGGTTCTCAGAAGGCTTCCTAGGCATCATGAGCAGGGTAAAATGCAGTAACAAGGGCAGAAAATGCACCAAGAAAAAAGCACCTTCCAATGCTATTATGCGACTGAGTGGCGCTGTGGCGGGAGAAATGTAAACAAAACATCACGTGACACCAGAAGCGTTTTTAATTGGGCGGCATCACGATCACGTCACGATAGCGGGCGGGGAAGGCTACTTGATCAGAAGTTTTTCATTGGCTATCATCATCAGGGGAATGTCCAGTATGACCGTGTTGGACCGGGGGTGATCGTGCTAGAGTGAACTCTGCGGATTTCACCTGCTTCTCGGAGCTCTGTGCGTGTTATGCTAACACACTCGTGTTGCAGTAATTAAATCATATTAAATAATACTAATTAATTGCTCACCGTGCTGGACTCAAATCGTGCTGGACTAACGCGTGCTGGACTAACGCGTGCTGGACGCGAGGGTACTGTGTATATATATATATATATATATATATATATATATACACAGTAATCCCTCCAATATCCGTTAACATAGAGCCAAAGGCATGTCTGGGAATTGGTTTGGTCTGGATATTGGGCCCCCGCCTCCTGGACTGGTACTTATGGACCCTAACCCAGCCTAAGTTTGAAAGCCACCTAAATAACTCCCTATTGGACATGCATAGCACCTATTTAAGACCCTATTCACACCAATAATGGACATAAAGCATGAAAAAGAAAAAAAAAAAACAGGATGAGGAATTAGAAGTGAGTATGGAAAATATTTAGCAGTGTACAGGGTACTTACAATGCGTCCGTGGCCGCTGCCTCTAAGGCTCTGGCAGTGGTGCAAATGCTCTTGAAGCACATACAGTAATCCAGTGTTGTGCTGAATTTAATTCTTTGCACTGTGAGTTATAATTATTTAACACTGCACGTTCTGTTCTTAATTGTGCCACGCAAGTTTCAACTGCCAGTTTGAACTCCACATTTAATCCTTTGCACTCTAAATTCTAATTTCTTAACACTGCACAACACTGTGGTGTAGTGACGAGGTATTGCAGTTTATTCACTGTTCATTCACAAAAACGAGTACCTGCAGCATCCACTGTGATGAGCATCTACTCACGATGGTAGTTAGGTGGTAACTGGGGAAGGGGGAGGAAGAGCAGGGGGCTGGCGGCCCTGCATAAACACAGCTGTTTGGCGCCGCACACTAATTTCAAATTACAGGTGGGAAAAAATTCAGATTTTGAAAAATATTTTTATCGTTCTTTGGCCATTTTGGGGTTCCGAAGGCCCAGGCTCAAAATGTCCGAAAATTAGGCGTCCGGCTAATACATGGATTACTGCATACAGTAACCCCTATAAAACTGGGACACCCAAGACCCAGACACGTCAAATCCTGGACATTTTGGTCCAAGTCTCAGATGTTCCCTATGATATCCGGACAAAAGGCCATCTGGACGAATATCAGAAACGATCTGGCACACCCAGAAAAAAAAAAAAAGCCGATATGTGTTCATCCCTACTCTAAATCTGCCGCACGGTGACGAACAGCTGTGTTTTGGCATGTAGTTACGGCAACGTCTGCTAAAGCGCCCCTGCATCCTCCCCACTTTCCGCCTACCTACTGTCGTGACTGCACGCTTATCACCATGGCTGCCCACGTGCTTGCTTTTGTGGTGGTGCCCTACCTGCTGCGGGCCCTGCTGTTCCTCTACTGCCTCTTACTCGTGTGTGTGATGATGGCCTCGTCACCCGAGAAGGGGAAACAGGTGGTTCTGACTCTACAGACGAGGGAGGTCTTGCACAAAGTGGACGTGGGGTGGTTGACCTCCCGCATCATACATGAGTTCAATCTGGCCTGTTCTACCGTGTTCAACATCAAGAAATCCCAGGACAAACTCACCCAGCACACGGCATACTTTGCACAGAAGACCAAACGCAACGTGCAAAGGAAGATTATGTACCCTCCCAGGTCTGCAGAAGTCAACTGCTCCACAATGATTTGGTATCGTCAGCAATGTGTTGCTGGTGCGTGGTACAGAGCTGAAGGTTGCTGCAGAGTTGTTAGCAAGGCTCCACAACTCCCCAGACTGCCAAGGCATCCGAGGGATGGCTATTCGCCTTCAAATTTCGGCATGGCCTTACCAACCGTAAGCCCCATGGCAAAGCTCTGGACGCCAACGAGAAGGGAGTAGAAGAGTTTCGGCAGAAGGTGAAGGGCTTGATCGACAGGGGGGGCTCACTCTCGGTCAAGTCTACAACGCTGACAAAACTGATCTATTCTATCGCTCGCTGCCCATGAACACCCTAACAGAGGAGAGAGAAAAGCGTGTACCTGGATGCAAGCTCTCCAAGCAGTGGGTATCTGCTTTGTGTTGTGTCAATGCTAATGGCATGCACTGGGTCAAGCCCATTACTGCTGGCCATGCAGAGCAGCCTTAGTGCCTTTGTGGGGTGATGGATGTCCTTCCTGTCATGTGGTAACATTCTGTGAAGGCTTGGTTCACAGCCAAGATCTTCAAAGATTGGTTTCACCAGCACTTCATCAAAGAGGTCATCCATTATCAGACGAAGACACTGGGAATCCCATGCAACCAGATAAAGACTCTCCATCTCCTGGACAATGCACCTGTGCATCCATCCAACAAGGATTTGGTGGCTGAGAATGGCTGCATTAGGTACTTGTACTTTACCACCTTAATATGACTGCTTTCATCCAACCAACAGACCAAGGAGTGACCGCAACTATGAAGAGGCTGCACCATTAGAAGTTCCTGGATGAGGTGATGGTCGTTCTCGAGGATGAGGACGAGCGCAGGGAGGGATGGGACATGCGAGGCCAGCGGACTTTGGAAAACCTTCGTCACTACAACATCAAGTCAGCCATCTACAACTGGGTCAGTGCATGGAAGCAAGTCTCTGTCAAGACTCTGGAAAGAGGTTGGTCTCATCTGCTTCTTGGAGATGATGTGGTGCACGACCTTCAAGGTTTTGACGTGGATGACTTCCATGCACGTCTTTGTGCAGCTGGCGATGACGTTAATGTGGGCAAATAACATAAGTGGTTGCATGACAACGAGGGTGATCCTAGGTATCAGATCATGTCTGATATCGAGAATCGCATCTTCAGTTGCCGGTACAAGTACCCAGGTTGAAGATTCTGACAAGGACAGCGACAATGATGTGGACTCCTCTCAGCGCGCCACTACTCCAGCCATCTCCAAGCTGAGCACACTCCGGGAGCACGTCGAGTTCATTCTTGACTACCTAGAACACCCAGACTGTGACAGGGAGATGGGGCCCCTGGTACTTGTGGAGGAAGTGCGCGCTTTCAGCAGCGCATCAACACTCGCCAGAATCGCTGTTCCTTAGGTCAATCAACCACTGACAGTTTCTTTAGGCCCGTGACCCCCGCCATGCCCAACCCTAGCTCCACACCACTGCCTCCCCAAGACAGGCCTTCCACCTCCTAGCCACAGTCCAGCACATCGACCACAATGGAGTCACCACTGGACGTGAGTTTGCGCCTGTCTTCAAGAGTTGTCTGCAATGGGTAGTCCATTACCACGTCCCAGCGATGTGCCCCTCAGCCACCTGCAACACCTACTCTCAGACTCTGACAGTGAATAAACAGCAAGAACTCGCCACTAGACCACACGGGAATTTACAGTGTTGTGCAGTGTAAAGAACATAATGTACAGTACAATGTTAAGAAATTAGAATTCAGAGTGCAAAGGCTTAAGTGCAGCATGTAACAGTGGTGAGTTTCAAGTACAGTAGAGCGCATGTGAGAAAAGAATGCACAGAGTTAAGAAATTAGAATTCAGAGTCCAAACACTTAAGTGCACAGTGCAACAGTGGTGAGTTTCAAGTACAGTAGAGCACAAGTGAGAAAAGAATGCACAGTGTTAAGAAATTAGAATTCAGAGTGGAAAGGATTAAGTGCAGTGCAACACTGGATTACTGTAGGTGCTTCAGGTGCACCTTATTACTGTCAGAGTCTGAGAGGAGGAGGGTTATTCATCGTGACGGTAATGGACTTGGTGTAAGTGCCCTGAATATTGCTAAATATTTTCCATAATCACCTCTAAATCCTCAATCTCTGATTCATTTTCATTTATTTCATGCTTTCTGTCCCTTATTAATGTGAATAGGGTCTTAAATAGGTGCTGTGATTGTCCAGTAGGGAGTGTAGGAGGTTTTCTGAGTTAGGCTGGGTTAGGGTCTATAAGTACAAGTCCAGGAGGCAGGGTCCCAGTATCCAGACAAACCCACTTCCCAGACATGCTTTTGGCTGTATTACATTGAATATTAAAGGGATTACTGTAAATACATATAAATACACATAAATATATATATACAGTATATATATATATATATATATATATATATATATATATATATATATATATATATATATATTGTTACATAGCCTATGATTTCATCATCCTTTGTGTAATTTTAACGCACAGTTGCTGCATGTTTGATCACGAGCGTGTTCTGCCTCAGTCCCCCCCTTCTACCGTTATAGTAAAGTCGACATCTCTGTTATACTTTGCGGGATTGTCATCTCTTTGTCCCCATGGCTTCATTTGCGCGTCCTCATTACAAGTTGTATCAAGCTCTCCTGGCCCCTATATAATGAGCTCAGTCTCTGCATCATTGCCACTTAGATCTGCTCCTCATTTTGTTCACATCTCTGTCCTCCCCTGTACAGTTATTATTATTGTGAATTTCTCAGGAAGTCTCCAACCATCTAGCAGCTGTGTGATTTGAGTATAACTGTTGTTGCATTTTTTCTTGTACTGTATAGCATAAGTTTAATTTGTAGGCCTAGTGAAGTTTTTGTGATTCGTGTGGGGTTCTTTATGTCAGTCATTTTTGATAATAGTTTGTATCTGTAATTATTTATCTGGCATTCACTGAGTATTATCTGGTATCTCATTTTATCAGGGCTGACTTAGATAAATTTACTCTTGCTAATTTCGTGTTAATAGAGGCTATTGCAGTTAACCATATATTTAACCTGTTTATTTGCCATTACATTATCCTTATGAGTCCTGAATGTTTTGTTGTTAGTTTGTGCATTAAACTTTAACTTGTAATTTTACCTAACTCTTTGTTTTGAACCTGGAACTTTACGGGACAGTAGTGATTTTTAGCATTCTCACTGAAAGTGTACGTTATCTTTCTCTGTTCCGTAACATAAATTTGGCGACCTCATATCAGGATATTCAGGATATTATCATAAGGATATTGTTTGATATTTTGTGACTGTGATATATTCATGATGGCTACTATTTCTACACTTGATGAAGCCAAAGATTTTTTGTCAAATGTGCAAACAGTGTGTGATATAGAAAACAGAACAAAGAATGAACTTAAGCTTGTTGCTCAACAATTGGGAATTGCAGTTCACTCTCATCATTCTAAAGATCAAATTGTTGGCATGATTAATAAAAGCTTGTTTAATGTAACTCCTCCAAATGAGCAAACGCAGATTGAATTAGCTAAGTTACAGCTAGCTCTGCAGGAGGCTCGTGCTAAAGAAGCTGAATTTCAAGCACGTGCTAAGGAGGCTGAGTCTCAGGCTAAGGAGGCGGAATCTCAGGTTCGGATTCAGGAGGCACAGATACAGGCTCAGGCACAAGTTGAACTTGCCAGGATTCAGGCAGACCATGAGTATCGCATGAAACAAGGTGGAACTGGATCATCTAGCTCTGATGATTTTGATGTGGCTAAAAATGTTAAACTTGTCCCTCCTTTTAATGAATCTGATTTAACAAAGTATTTTCAGTTGTTTGAGAGGGTAGCTACAGGTTTTAATTGGCCTAAGGAGTATTGGCCAGTACTCCTTCAAACTGTTCTCACCGGTAAAGCTCAAGTAACTTATGCATCTTTGCCTCAGGATCAGTCTGATAATTATGATGTAGTTAAGAGCTTGATTCTTAAGGCCTATGAGCTTGTTCCTGAAGCCTATAGAGTAAAATTTAGGACAACTTACAAGCAAGATAAGCAATCCCATGTTGAGTATGCAAAAATCAAAGAAGATCTGTTAGAGCAGTGGTTAAATTCTAAGAATGTGGATTCTGATTTTGGTAAATTTAAGCAGATGATTTTGCTGGAGGATTTCAAAAGGTGTATTTATAAAGATGTAAGCCTATATCTCGATGAGAAAAGAATAGATAATTTGTCTGATGCTGCAGTTTTAGCTGATGAGTATGTTCTCACTCACAAGAGATATTCTAGAGAAAAAGGGAAAGCTGAGAGTAAGTACGTTGCCTCTACTCAGAGTACAGGTAACAGGAAAGAGAATAAGGATGATGTTTCTCAGGAAGTAAATACCAGCTTCACCTCTAGATTTCAGAAAAGTAAATGTACTTATTGTAGTAAGCTTGGTCATACTACGGAGAGATGTTTCAGGAGACAGCGTGATGTGAACAAAAGGAGTCTTTAAATATTCAGTCAATTGGTCTAGTGTCCACTCTTGAGAGTTCCCAGAATTCTTTAACTGAGTTAACTGAACCTGCTTTGAGGGGTAACTTAAATTCTCATGATGGAGCTCCTCTTTTGAGCAGTAACGTGGGTGACACTCTCAAGAGTTCATGCGCTAATTTCCTGTCTGATGGTTTTGTCAGTCCTCTGGACAGTAATGACAGGAAATCAGTTCAAATATATCGTGATACAGGTGCTTGCCAATCCCTTATGCTGACCAGTGTTCTAGGCTCTAATTTTAATTCCTCTGATGAAACTGTAATCTTACAAGGTGTAGGGAATAATTACTTCTCTGTTCCTCTGTGCAGAGTGAATTTAGAGTCTGGTTTTGTTAATGGTTCTGTTATGGTTGGGTTGGTTGAGACACTCCCAATGTCAGGTGTAACTTTCTTACTTGGAAATGATATTGGTGGAAGTCAAGTGTGTCCAGCTCCTCAGTTGTCTAGTGAGCCAGTGGCTGTGTCCCTGGATTGTGATGTCCCTGATGTGTTCCCTGCATGTGCTGTCACTAGGGCTAAGTCTAAAGTTACTGGTGATTTAGAGGATAATGATGATGATGATGTTATCCTAGCTGACACTTTTCTTGCTAATTTGGACCACTCACCAGATGAGGCAGTACCCCGTAGTGTTGATAATTTGTCTCGTCAAGAGTTGGTTGAGTTGCAGGTTGCTGACCCTGAGTTGAAAGGGCTAGCTAACTCTGCTTACAGTGAAGAAGAGTCAGCCGGTGCTTCTACTTGTTATTATGTAAAGTCAGGAGTACTTATGAGGAAGTGGAGACCCCCAACAGCATCAGCCGACTGTGAATGGGAGGTTGTACATCAAGTTGTCATCCCTCGTGTTTGTAGGCAGGATATCATTCGAGTGGCTCATGATTCCAGTTTGGCAGGACACCTTGGAGTGAGGAAGACTGTGGCACGCATTTTGAAACACTTCTACTGGCCAGGTATCTTCAGGGATGTTTCCTGGTATTGTAAGTCTTGTCACACCTGTCAAGTTGTGGGAAAGTGTAATCAGACCGAAAAGGTTGCACCTCTAGTTCCCATTCCTCCTTTTGAGGCGCCTTTCACCCGTGTGTTGGTGGATATTGTGGGCCCTCTTCCTAAGACTTCTTCAGGATTTTCTTATGTGTTGACCATGATTGATATGGCTACTCGTTATCCTGAAGCCATTCCACTTAGAAACATCTCAGCAAAGAACGTGGTTAAGGAAATGCTAGGGTTCTTCACAAAGTTTGGTCTGCCTAAGGAGGTACAGTCAGACCAAGGAAGTAATTTCATGTCAAATGTTTTCAAGCAGTCTCTGAAAGAGTTGGGCATCTCCCAGATCACGTCTTCAGCTTACCATCCCCAGACCCAAGGAGCGTTGGAGAGATATCATCAAACACTCAAATCGATGCTCAAGAAATACTGTTTGGAACATCAGAAAGACTGGGATAAAGGTCTTCCATTCGTTGTGTTTGCTGCAAGAGAATCTCCAAATGAATCACTGGGCTTCTCACCTTTTGAACTACTGTTTGGCCATGAAGTAAGAGGACCCCTTAAGTTACTCAAGGAATGCTGGCTGTCGGAGGAAGACGACGTCAACCTGCTGGAGTATGTGATGAAGTTCAAAGAACGGCTGTCCACTGCTTTACAGCTGGCGAGAGAGAATTTAGGAGCTGCTCAGGAGAAGATGAAGACTTGGTATGACAAGAAGTCCAGGTTACGCCACTTTCAGCCAGGAGATCAGGTTTTGATTCTGCTACCAGTTCATGGGCAACCTCTTCAAGCCAAGTTTAGTGGTCCTTATTTCGTGGAGAAGAAACTCAGTGATGTCAACTATGTCATCGCCACACCAGATCGTAGAAAGAGCAAGCAACTATGTCACATCAACATGCTAAAGTTATATCACAAGCGGGATGAAAATAATCCAGTCTGCACTGTAGCTGTTCCACCCGAGTCTGCAAGTGAAGCTCTCCCATGCAGTATGAGCCTGAGTGATAGTTTGGGGAAGAATCCTGATATCATGAATGATCTCCAGACTAAGCTTTCTCATCTACCACCCAAGGAAAGGCAGGAGTTTTCGGCATTACTGCAGGAGTACCCGCAAGTGTTCCGTGCCACTCCAGGAACAACCACTGTGTTGATGCATGATGTCGATGTTGGAGACGCAAAGCCAATTAAATTGCCTCCTTACCGTGTGAACCCAGTGAAAGTTCCTCTCATCCAGAAGGAGCTTGGCTACCTGTTGGACCACAAGATAATTGAGCCCTGTCAGAGCGAGTGGAGTTCTCCTGTCACTCTAGTCCCTAAGCCAGGTGGGTCACAGAGGCTTTGCATCGACTACAGACGTGTTAATCAGATAACCAAAACAGACACTTACCCTCTCCCTCGTGTGGAAGATTGCATAGACAAGATCGGAAAGGCTAGGTACATAAGTAAGTTTGATTTGTTAAAGGGATACTGGCAAGTACCTATGACTGAACGTGCTAGGGAGATCTCATGTTTTGTAACACTAGGAAAGGCTTTTGCATGTTCTGTAATGCCGTATGGTATGAAGAATGCACCAGCCACATTTCAGAAGCTCATGAATGTTGTAACAGAGGGTTTGGCAGGGTGTGTTGTTTATATTGATGATGTATTAATCTTCAGTGACAACTGGAAAGATCACCTATGCCATGTCAGTAAATTTCTTGACCGTTTAGTTCATGCTAATCTTGTAGCTAATTTATCAAAGTGTGAGTTTGGTCAAGCTAAAGTTCAGTACCTTGGGTATGTAATTGGTGATGGACATGTTGCACCACCAGGAGCTAAGGTTCAGGTTATAAGTGATCTTCCCAGACCTAAAAGTAGGAAAGAGCTACAAAGATTTTTGGGAATGGTAGGTTATTACAGGAGATTTGTTCTTAACTTTTCTATTCTTGTATCACCACTTACAGACCTACTGAAAAAGGGAGTTGAATTTGTCTGGACCGATAACTGTGAATCCTCTTTCAACAAACTTAAAGCTATTCTATTAAGTCAGCCAGTGCTCGCTACTCCAAATTTTGCTAAGCCTTTTAAGATGGCTGTTGATGCAAGTGATACAGGAGCTGGGGCTGTTTTGCTGCAAGAGGATGATCAGGGTATTGAACATCCTGTATCTTATTACAGTAAGAAGTTCACTCCACCTCAAAAGAACTACTCAACTATTGAGAAAGAGCTTTTGGCCTTGATTTTGGGTTTACAGCATTTTTCATTTTATTTGTGTTCTGGTTTTGACCCTATAGTCATTTATACCGATCATAACCCACTGAAATTCCTTAGTAAGTTTAAAGATAAAAATCAGAGATTGGCAAGATGGAGTCTACTTCTTCAGGAGTATTCATTAGACATACAACATGTCAAGGGGAAAGAAAATGTTATTGCAGATTGCTTATCTAGACTTTAGACAGATTGTTTAGAGTAATAAGAAATTTCCTTTGTAAATTTCTTTTTCTTTGTGGGGAGGTGTTACATAGCCTATGATTTCATCATCCTTTGTGTAATTTTAACGCACAGTTGCTGCATGTTTGATCACGAGCGTGTTCTGCCTCAGTCCCCCCCTTCTACCGTTATAGTAGAGTAAGTCGACATCTCTGTTATACTTTGCGGGATTGTCATCTCTTTGTCCCCATGGCTTCATTTGCGCGTCCTCATTACAAGTTGTATCAAGCTCTCCTGGCCCCTATATAATGAGCTCAGTCTCTGCATCATTGCCACTTAGATCTGCTCCTCATTTTGTTCACATCTCTGTCCTCCCCTGTACAGTTATTATTATTGTGAATTTCTCAGGAAGTCTCCAACCATCTAGCAGCTGTGTGATTTGAGTATAACTGTTGTTGCATTTTTTCTTGTACTGTATAGCATAAGTTTAATTTGTAGGCCTAGTGAAGTTTTTGTGATTCGTGTGGGGTTCTTTATGTCAGTCATTTTTGATAATAGTTTGTATCTGTAATTATTTATCTGGCATTCACTGAGTATTATCTGGTATCTCATTTTATCAGGGCTGACTTAGATAAATTTACTCTTGCTAATTTCGTGTTAATAGAGGCTATTGCAGTTTACCATATATTTAACCTGTTTATTTGCCGTTACATTATCCTTATGAGTCCTGAATGTTTTGTTGTTAGTTTGTGCATTAAACTTTAACTTGTAATTTTACCTAACTCTTTGTTTTGAACCTGGAACTTTACGGGACAGTAGTGATTTTTAGTATTCTCACTTAAAGTGTACATTATCTTTCTCTGTTCCGTAACAATATATACAGTATATATATATATATATATATATATATATATATATATATACAGTATATATATATATACACAGTATATATATATATATATATATATATATATATGTATATATATATATATATACAGTATATATATATATATATATATATACAGTATATATATATATATATATATATATATATATATATATATACAGTACCCTCGCATCCAGCACGGTAATATTGTCATGCATGGGTCACGTGTTGGACCAAAAACGTGTTGGACTAACAATAGAGCTTATGGGGAAAAATGAATTATGTCAGCAACCCTCGGAAAAGTCACCCTAAATACCTACCATATACCTATACATATATTGGTACTATTGTAATAATAATAAATGGTACTGTGCTATGAATGATAACTAACCTTTTAGGATAGTGTTGGTGGGTTTGCTGGGAATAGAAGGTGGTATCCAAGGCTGTAGGTAGTCCTACTGGGTCCCCGAAGGATGGCTGCTGGCGTCACTAGCGGGTAATGGCTGTTGCTCCTCCTCAACCTCCCTCATAAATCCTTCGAAATCACACTCAGAATCACTATCTTCGTCCACAGCCATGGAAGGTCCTGCTTCTGCCTGTCCTAGCACTGTAATCTTCGGCAAAGTGCATGCTTCTCACACTGTTGCCAGAGCCCCGTCTTGTGACTGTGGAAAGTGATCGCTGTCGCTGACTCGGTAGAGAATAAGGAGAAGCAACTTTGTTTATAAACAGGTACGCACGCCGATGAGAAGGGTTTCAAAACGATTGATATTTATTCTAAAATATTAATATGTATTCAGTGTCAGGCTAAATGTTCAATGCTGTAGTACGATACATTCTCTGTCGAGTTGCCTGGGTTTTGGTCACACTGTTTTGCCCGTATCCTCGGCAGGAATCCATCCAGATGAATTCCAAATGCCCGTGGTATCGTCAGCAATTTTACCATGTCACTGTTCCGATTTACCATCGCATCCTCGGCAAACCTGGTATGAAGTGCCGTGTGATAGCCTTCGGCTGCCAGGATCTTGTCTTAGTTTTTTATCATGATCACGTTGGCTTCATTCATGTCGTAGGCCTTGGCAATGTCAACGTTCCTCTCCCCTTTCTTCTTCCTCTCGATGCTTTCTAGCTTGGTGGCCTGAGGGAGGTGCCAACGCTTCCTGGGGTTCTCAGAAGGCTTCCTAGGCATCGTGAGCAGGGTAAAATGCAGTAACAAGGGCAGAAAATGCAGCAAGAAAAAAGCACCTTCCAATGCAATTATGCGACAGTGTGGAGCTGTGGTGGGAGAAATTTAAACAAAACATCACGTGACACCAGAAGCGTTTTTAATTGGGCGGCATCACGATCATGTCACGATAGTGGGCGGGGAAGGCTACTTGATCAGAAGTTTTCATTGGCTATCATCATCATGGGAATGTCCTGTATGACCGTGTTGGACCGGGGATGATAATGCAGTGAACTCTACAGATTTCGCCCACTTCTCGGAGCTCTGTGCATGTTATGCTAACACACTCGTGTTGCAGTAATTAAATCGTATTAAATAATACTAATTAATTGCTCTCCGTGCTGGACCCGAATCATGCTGGACTAACGTGTATTGGACGCGAGGGTACTGTATGTATATGTATTTATATATGTATGTATATATCTATATATATATATATATATATATATATATATATATATATATATTTAGAGATATTTATATATTTATATATATATATTTATATATATATATCTGTGTTTATATTTATTTATATATTTGTCTATATGTATGTATATATATATATATATATATATATATATATATATATATATATATATATATATATATATATATATATATATATATGTATATATCATCATCATCATCATCCAGACCTCCTTTCCCTTCCTAGGGCAGGGTGAGGAGTAGCAGTATCCAGACAGACCAAATCTGCCCAATCCAATGGGCCATGTTTCCATTCACTCATCATTCAAGCCAATGGAATTCTGGCTCTATCGGATATGCCGAAAACATTCACCACGTTCTGTAGCTTCGCATAAATGTATCAGATTGAGTCAATCCGGACGCTGCCGCGTTAAAATGGGGTGCCAAATCCCTGATCATGCACTTCTCCTCACAACATTCATCCAGCCAGCTCGATCTCTTGTCAGTTCCCTAGCCTCACCGACTTCCAAACCTCTCTTCCTCGCACACTCATCCACCATATCTCTTCACCTTCTCCTTGGCCTACCTCACCTCTTCCCTCCTTCAAATTCGCTCAGGTATACCATTCTATTGTTATCCATTCTCTCAACATGACCATACTATCTTAGTACACTTTCCTCGATTCTGGTGTCCACCGACTTCCTCACTCCATATCTTTCACGAATCACATTATTTTGTATCCTATCCACCCTCTGTACTCCACATACATTCCTCAACAGTCCCATCTCCACTGCTCTTACTCTTGACTTTTCATTTTCATGCCACACCATAGTCTCACATCCGTATGTTAAAGTTGGCACTAACATTCCTTCATGTAAGCCCTGTGCAGCCGCAGTACTCAAGCCTCTGTTTCTTATCAAGGCGTTCAGCACCAGCTACTTTCCTTGATTGTCTAACTCTGCTTTCAACTTCTTTTGCACATTTTCCTCTCTTTTCTATCACTGTACCCAGGTACTTGAACTCTCTCACCAATTCCAGTCTCTCTCCATGCACTGTAACATTGCACTGGGAGTCACCTTCTCTCTCAATAACCATCACTTTACTCTTTTCTACATTTACTTTCAAGGCACGAGGCTCACAGACATCAGCAAAACTCTGCACTAGCCTACCAAGTTCTTGTCTGGTGTGTGCAAGCAGTACTGCATCATCAGCATACAACAAATTTAAGATATTTCATCCATCACCTTTCATTACCAATGCCATCCCTCTCTCCATTACTTGTGCTTTTACTTCTCTCCTCACCCCATCCATATATATATTGAACAACCATGGGGACATCACAAAACCTTGATGCACATCCACACTGATCGTGAACCATTCACTCAGATGCCCATTAACCCTTACAGATGCTTTGCTACCAAAATATAAAAACTCTTGACAGCATCTAACAGCTTACCATCTACACCGTACATTCGCAAAACTTTCCACAATTCCTTTCTGTCTGCTTTGTCGTATGCTTTTTCCCGATCCATGAATGCCATAAACACCTTATGGTCCATCTCGCAAGCCTTCTCTGCTATCTGTCTCGCTGCAAATATTTGATCCACACATCCTCTGCCACTCCTAAAGCCACCCTGTTCATCCCTCACTAGGACTTCTGATATCTCTCCTACTTTATCTATAATAATTCTTCCATATACCTTCCCTAACACACTCAATAAACGTATGCCATGATAATTCTTGCACTCACTTCGCTCACCTTTATTTTTGTACAGGGGTACAATCACACCCTTCTTCTACTCTGCAGGCACAGTTTCACTCATCCATGCCTTCTTACATATCTTCAACAAGGACTTCATTCCACTCTCTCCACTACACTTAAGCATTTGTGCATACACCTCATCAACCCCAGCTGCTTTCTCATCTTTCAGCAGCTTCACAGCACTTTTCACCCGTGCGAGTGTCATGTCTCCTGGCACTGCATTCCTTCTCTGCACACCCCCACCTAGGTCCTTCTCTCTTTCTGATGTGTGTAGAGTTTTATTTCCTAACTTATAATCCCAGTCAGGTCTTTTTTCCATTATTACCAAGCTTGATTACATGACACTTGTCCATATTGAATTCCATTTGCCATGTATTCCTCCATTCATGAAGTTTATGTAATTCTTGTTGTAGCTCTTTACCAGAGTCTGCATTAGTAATTGTCCTTTGTATTTTTGCATCATCAGCAAACATATTTAGATAGCTTTCATATCCAATGTTGCTATCTATATCATTTATATACACTAAAAACATGATTGGTGCCAGCACTGAGCCCTGTGGAACTCCGTTAGTCACTTCCCTCCATGATGAGTAATTTCCCCTTAGTACTGTTTTTTTTTTTTTTTTTTTTTTTTTTTTTTTAAATAAGAAAATCTTGTGTCCAGCAATACAGTTTGCCTCGGATTCCTACTTGATGGTACAGGTGCGGTACTGTCAAATGCTTTCTTGAAATCTAAATGGATACTGTCCACCCAGCCTTTTCTTTTCTGTAATGTTTCTGTTACTCTATCATAGTAGCTCAACAGATTAGTAACACAGGATTTCCCTTTTCTGAAACCAAACTGTCTCTGTTATTGTGTTCTTCTAGATGATTTACCCAAACTTTTCTTACCAACTTTTCTAATATCTTGCTTACAACATAGGTTAGTGATACTGGCCGGTAGTTGCGTGGATTTTGTCTGTTCCCTTTCTTGAATAAGGAATCAATGTTTGCTTTCTTCCCAATATCGGGTAGTTTGTCAAGGATTTCTTGAAAATTAAAGATAATGGTTTACTTAACTCCTTTGCACATTCATGCAGCACTCAACATGACATTTCATCAGGACCATTTGCTTTTCCTTTGTCTAATTTACTTAACTCCTCCTGTATTTCTTTTTCTGATATTTGTATATCTGGTAATATGTGTGGGCATGCATGTTCCACATCATCCCTCTCAAAATTTTTTTCTTCTGTGAAAACTGATTGGAAATTCTTATTTAGTGCTTCACAAATATCCTTCTCTTGTGTACAGGTGATCCCCTCATCTGTAATGGATTGTATTTTATCTTTACTTTGGTTTTGCTTCTGATGTAGCTGTAAAATAGCTTTGGCTGATCACTACTTTTCTTTATGATATCCTCCACAAACTGTTTTTGGGCTTCCCTCCTTATTCTTGTGTAATCATTTCTTGCCTGTTTATAGTTGTTATATGCCCTTTCACTATTGTGTCTTCTATATCTATTCCACAATAAATCCCTTTTTTCTTTTGATTTTTTCCATTCTGTTATTAAACCATTTCATAGGTGTCATGTGTGGACAAGTGTCATGTAACCCCCCCTGGGGGTAGGGGGGTTTCAAGAATACTCCCCCAGTATCCCTGCTTGTCGTATGAGGCGACTAAAAGGGTTGGTGGTGGGTTAGTGCCCCACCCCGTAAAAAGAACTAACTAAAAAAGCAAATAAAGCGCCTCGGACCCGGACGGACCATACGTTGACGACTAAGGAACGGACAAAGGACATTCTGAGAGTAGGAACGTGGAATGTGAGAGGAGTGAATGATGAAGTGAAAGAGAGAGAGATTGTCCAGGTGCTTGAGGATGCAAAAGTGGATATATGTGGATTGACTGAAACTAAATGGAAAGGTGAAAGGATGAGAGAATGGGAATACGGTGTAGGTATATGTGTGGGAGTCAGTGAGAATGAGAGGGCAAGAGAGGGAGTATGTCTGATGATCAGCAAGAAGTGGAAGGAGAATATAAGAGAGTATGGAACAGTGGGTGCAAGGATTGTATGGGTGAGGATGAAAGTAGGTATACAAGCATGGGCGATTGTATGTGTGTATGCTCCAACAGAGGATCAAGTGGCAAGAGTGAAAGATGAGTTTTGGGCGAGAGTAGAAGCATGTATGGACAAGTTTGAGAGGAGCGAGAGAGTGCTGTTGATTGGAGACATGAATGGCAAAGTCGGGAATGTACGAGTGGATGGAGTGGTTGGTCAGTGGGGTGTGCCAGCGGAAGTAGATGGGAATGGTAGTGCTTTGGTGGACATCTGTGCTGGTAAGGGGTTGGCAATAGCCAACACCTACTTTCGTCATAAGATGATCCACCGGTATACATGGAGAGTAATGAGGAGGATGGATGGTGAACTTGTTGAACGAAAGGCAATGATAGACTACGTGTGTGTGGATGAGCGAATGAAAAGACAAGTGTTGGATGCAAGGGTGTGGAGAGGGTGGGGGAATGGAGTCTCGGACCATCACTTAGTGATGGCCAAGGTAGAGCTGCAAAGAAAGTGGTTGAGGAGGCGAAGGCGAAGACAGGAGGAAGCAGCTCCTGTGAGAAGAGTGGAGAAATTGCAAGATAGTGAGAAGAGGACAGAGTATAAGAGCATAGTGGAAGAAAGACTGGGAAGGTATGAGCTAGAGCAGATGGAAGGGGTGGAAGACGTATGTAAGATATTCACGGAAGAGATAAGCGCAGCGTGTGAGGCGGTTTGTGGAGTGAGGAGGAGATGCAAGGGTGTGCAAGGAACAGCATGGTGGAATGATGAGGTGAAACGAGCTGTGGAACAAAAGAAGAAGGCATATGGTGAATGGTTGGCGAGTAGAGGTAGGGGAGAAGATGAGAGAGAGCAGAGAGAGGTATATGTGAGCAGGAGAAGGGAGGTTAAGAGACTGGTAAAGGAGAGTAAGAAGAAAGTGGATGAAGAGTTTGGGAGGAATCTGAGTGTGAAATGGAGGGAGAGTAAGAAATTGTTTTGGAAGGAGGTAAAGAAAGTAAGGCAGTGTGAAAGGGGAAATAGTAGGGGAGTGAAAGATAGGAATAATAGATTGTTGATGGAGAAGAGAGAGAAATTGAGGAGATGGAAGGAGCACTTTGAGGATTTGTTGAATGTAGAGAGTGAGAGCAGTGTGAGTATAAGTGGTTGGGGAATGGCTGGGAGAAGAAGAGATGAGAGGAGGGAGGAAGAGATCAGTAGGTCAGAAGTAGTGGAAGTGATGAAGAAGATTAAGCTGGGAAAGGCCCCAGGAATTGATGGAGTGTGTGGTGAAATGCTTAGGTATGGGGGTGAGATTGTTGTGGAGTGGATATGGAAGTTGTGTAGATTGGCTTGGGAAGAGGGAAGGGTTCCAGAGGACTGGAAATCAGGTATAATTGTTCCTCTGTACAAAGGAAAAGGGGAGAGAGAAGTATGTGGTAACCATAGAGGTATTTGCCTTCTTAGTGTGACTGGTAAAATATATGGTAGAATACTCATTGATAGGGTTAGGCATATGACAGAGGAGCTAGTTGGAGAAGAACAAGGGGGATTTAGGAAGGGAAAAAGGGTGTGTAGATCAGATATTTGTTCTAAGATGTTTAGTGGAAAAGTATCTAGAGAAGGGAAGGAAAGTGTACGCTGCCTTCATGGACTTGGAGAAAGCTTATGACAGAATAGATAGGAAAGGTATGTGGAAGGTATTAAGAATATATGGAGTGGAGGGGAAATTGTTGAGTGCTGTGAAGAGTATGTACGAGGGAGCTAGGGCTACGGTGCGAGTGGATGGTGAGCTGAGTGAGTTCTTTGATCTCAATGTGGGACTGAAACAGGGGTGTGTAATGTCTCCATGGCTGTTTAATATATATATGGATGGGGTCGTAAAGGAGGTACAAGGTAGGGCAGTGGATGTGGGGGTGGCCCTAATGAATGAGGGTGAGATTTGGAAGCTTCCGGGTGTTGCTGTTTGCTGATGATACAGTATTGTTGAGTGAAGATGAATGTTAGTTGCAAGGTTTGGTTAAAGAATTAGGGACAGTGTTTATGAGGATGAAGCTTAAAGTTAATTAAAAAAAAAGTAAATTTAAGGTGTTTGAGAGGAATGAAGTCACAGAGTGTGCAGTGAGGTTGGATGGTGAGGATATGGAGAATGTGAGTGCATTCAAGTACTTGGGTAGTGTGATGAGTAAGGATGGAACTTTGGGGGATGAAGTACGTGAAAGGGTACAGCAGGGAAGGAAGGCTGTTGGCACACTGAAAGCAGTGATGAGAAATAGGGAGGTGAGTATGGAAGTTAAGAAGTCACTGCATGATGGTATTGTGATCCCTACCCTGACGTATGGAAGCGAGGCGTGGACCTTGCAAGAGGGGAACAAGTCAAGAGTGAGAGCAGTGGAAATGAGTTACTTGAGAGGAGCATGTGGAGTGACATGGAGGGACAGGTTGAATGAAGAAGTGAAGGAACGTTGTGGGGTAGATGTGGATGTGGTTGAAAAGATTAGGAGAAATACACTGAGGTGGTTTGGACATGTGGAGAGGATGGAGAATGAAAGACTGACTAAGAGGGTGTATGTAGGTGAGGTGGAGGGAGGGAGAGGGAGGGGTAGACCGAGGATGAGGTGGAGGGATGGAGTTGAGAGGTATGTGAGGGAGGGGGGGGTGAGTTGGGGGGAGGGGAGTCAAATGGTGGGTGACAGAGTGACTTGGAGGCGTTTTGTCTGCGGCCACCCTTTGCGGGATTAGGGCGTCGGGCTATAGATAGATAGATAGATTTATTTTCTTTTCTGCTTTTTTGTGCTGTGGGATGTACTTCTGGACTCCTATTTCATAAAGTTCACATAATTTTTTATATATAGCATTTAAATCTTGTCCCTTCAGCTTCTTTTCCCAATCAGTTTCTAAGAAGTACTTCATTAGGTCAGGGTAGTTTCCCTTTTTATAATTTAGGCTCTTTTTGTAACTTTCATTGCTGTTAACTTCATATGCAATCCTGAAGTTGCAATTTAGTACTGCATGCATGGACGCTTCTGCCAAATGGAGGGTGATACATTGAAGTTGTCAGTATTGTTTTCTTGCCTAGTAAATATAAGATCTAGCAATGAGGGTACATAGAGTCCTCTTTTTCTGGTGCTTTACCTTATATGTTGCGTTATGAAAAACTCCTGCACGAGATCCAGGAGCTTTTGGTCCCAGCAGCTTTCTTGGCTTATTATATCTAGAGTATTCCATTTTATATTTGTATTAAAATCTCCAGTTAGTATAATTCTTTCCAATTTTTCTTCCATTCTATGTAGTAATGCTCTTAACCTCTGATTTTTTTTTTTTTTCTTATAACAGAACGGAGGAAGGAAAAACAAATGAGTAAAAAAAAAAATAATCCATACACCAGATTACTGGTGTCCTCTGTTCATAAAATATCTGTAACAGTTAGACTTGAACAGTTGTGGGTTGAAATTTGGAGGAAAACAACTCTGGGGAAGCGAGTTCCAGAGAGATGCAGTTCGGGGAATGAAAGAATTCTGATAGGCAGAAGTTCTGCAATATGGCTGAGTGACATTCCAGTCATGAGCACTATCAGATGCCCGTGTAGCACGAGGGAAGGCATGGAGAGGTAGCACCATGGACGCAACTTCGTCTGAGCATTTGCCAAAAAAAATCTGTAAAATAATGCAAGGGAGGCAACATTCCTTCTTACTTGCAGGGGAGGTAGTTCATACGTAATGGCAGGGTTGTTAATGATTCTAACAGCTTTATTCTGAATTTTGTCTTGTTGTCTTCATGCAACCTCTCCACAACCATTCCACAAGGGTGAGCAATATTCAAGCTAAGAGCACACATGACTTATAAATTATAGCTAACTGCTCATCGGCGAAGAAGTTATGGACTCTGTACAATAATCCAAGTTTCTTTGAGGCGGTTTTAGCAAGTGATCTGACATGAGAGGTCCAGCTGAGGGCACTGTTAAGTGAGACGCCAAGAATTTCAAAACTTTTGGAGATTGGAATATTAGTAGCACTGAAGATAATGTACGAATCTAGCAATATCTGTCTATTAGTAAACTGTACATATTTAGTTTTACTAGCATTAAAAGAGACAAG
Source organism: Coenobita brevimanus (assembly GCF_032717465.1). NCBI lineage: Eukaryota > Metazoa > Arthropoda > Malacostraca > Decapoda > Coenobitidae > Coenobita > Coenobita brevimanus. The sequence continues at coordinate 27,721,358 of NC_137050.1, forward strand.
GTTGTTTTGTCCCCTTTCACTGATTGTAGATAGATCTTGATTTATGGAGATGGCTGTACTGAGTTGAGAGGTAGAGATATGAGACTTTGTAAATGGATGTCTGAGCGTGAATGAACTATGTAGTGTTGGGTCATCTGCATATGAGTGAATGGGATTGTGGGTGACAGATAAGAGATCATTAATATGAACCAGAAATAGGGTTGGCGGCAGAACTGATCCCTGCGGCACACCGGCGTTAACTGAGTGGAAATTGGAATATACATCATCTACTTTTACTCTTATTTTCCTGTCACTAAGATATGAAGAAATCAAAGGAACAAAAGACATTAGTCCATAGCAAGGGAGTTTGGACAGCAAGGAACGGTGTCATACTCTGTCGAAAACTTTAGAAATATCAAGAGCTACTGCATGAGTTTCTCCAAAAAGATCAATTGATTGGTGGATAGTATGAGTTAAGAGATTGAGTATATCAATGGTGGATCTTTCGTGGCGAAAACCATATTGTCTATCACTAATTAAGTTGTTGGATTCAAGATGTTTAACAATGTGCTTATTAATTAAAGTTTCAAATACCTTACCAAGAGAAGATGTGACAGCTACTGGTCTGTAATTGGAGGGGTCAGACGAACTTCCTTTCTTCGGAACTGGGTGGATATTGGCTTCTTTCCATGAATTTTGGAATAAAGAAGTAGGTATGCATAGTCTGAATAATTTAGCTAGGACAGAGGCAAGTTCAGGGGAACTCTTTTTCAAAACAATTGGCAGAATTCCAGCTGGGCCTGGAGCTTTGTTGGTAGGTAAATCGTCTAGGAAGGATTCTGCGTATCTTGTCTGTATTTTAAGTGGGGCAATTTCGGGAGAGTCAAGTTCCAGTACTGGGACATTCTGGCTGGTATCGTCTATGGTAGAGTTTCTGGCAAAGGTACTGGCAAAGATATCTGCTTTCCCACGTGGGTCCTTTGTAATGTCGCCATCTGAAGATTTTAGTGGGGGAATGGAAGATGACTTGTTAAAGTTATTATTGAAAGAATTAAGAGTTGACCAGAATATTCTATTATCATTAGAGCTGTTAAGTAGTTTTGATGCTTGCTTTTGAAGAAAGTTTGATTTGGATAGATTTAATACAGCTTTTGCATGATTTCTAGCAATGTTAAATTGGGAGAGTGATTCAGATGTTTTTGATTTTAAGTAAGAGTTATATGCTAATGACTATTGGGCTGTTGCTCTGGCACAGTTGCCATCAAAACATTTTGGAGAGTTCAATCTTTTAGTGAACTGTTGACTTGGTATGAATAAATCCATACCAGCTAGTATTAAGTCGCAAATGTGGGACTGGGTAGAATTGGGATCACTAGAGAAGAAAGACTGCCATGGAACATCAGCAAGATAATTTCTAAATCCATCCCAGTCTGCCCTATCAAAGTGCCATCGGGTCACCCTGACAGGTTCAGAACGGGGAGGTGTGGGAGGGTCAACTAATGAGGCTTTGATGAGATTGTGGTCAGAGGATCCAAGTGGTGACTACCTCTATCCTGTATTGATCTGGATTATTTGTCAAGAATAAATCCAAGAGATGGGCATTATGGTCAGGATTATCAGGTATTCTGGTTGGTTGCTTTACCAACTGGGTGAGATTAAATGATTCCGCAAACAGCTCGCACCCTAGACCAGCGTCGTCAGTCCGGGCAGAATGCAATAACCATTCAACATTGTGTATGTTAAAATCACCCAAAATGGTAATTTTGGTGCCAAGGGCAAGGTCAAGGTTACTCAACTGGGTGGATATGGAATCAAATACACTGGGTTCCGAAGAAGCATTGGGGGAACGATAAACTACACAAATATATTTGGTAATGTTTTGATAATTTAATATATATAATGAGTAATCAAAACTGGATGAAGTGAAGTTTAAAATAGTGTCAACTGCATATTGGGATTTGATATAACAACAGGTGCCGCCCTTATAACGGAAGTTTGTAAGGAGATGGTAACCGGGAAAACAAAATGGAGATATATCGGTAGAGGGTGAGATTTGTGGTTCTGTGAGGAAAAGGGCCAAAGGGGATATGGACTGAAGGAAAAAATGAACTGAGTTTAAATTTGTGGTAAGGCCATGGATGTTGGTAAAGAATAAGGCCGCACTGTCACTTCTTCGCCGACAAGCATTCCCAGAGATCCTCATATTTGCCTCTTTCCCATGTGTTTAACCTTGGTGGCATGTATAAATTTGCTACAATTATTTTCCCTTCAGATGTATTGATCTCTACTGCAATCATTTCTACTTGCTATGGTGCATCTAGTTCTATTTCTTTGGTTTTTAGATTTTTCTTTGTTAATATTATAATCCCTCCTCCTGTTTTTAAGTTCCTATCTCTTCTCCATACATTGCATTCCTTTAAGTTTGGGATGTCATTTGATATCCTTGGTGTTAATTTTGTTTCTATCTATCTACTACCGCCAAACGCCACAATCCCGCAAGGGGTGGCCATTTGACTATGAGTTAGTTGTTTTACGGGGAGGGGCACTAACCCTCCACCAACCCACTTGTTGACACGTAGGGAGCACGTATGGGTTGGTTATATGGTTACCACCCAGCGTTGTAAATGATTTCTTGGCTTACAGGAAACCATTTGGCTTGTCACTCAATGTAAAGCCACCTGTAAAGGAAAGAAGAGCAATAAGAAGTGACAGGAAAGATGGGAGAAATAGGAAGAGAGGAGGGCAGGCACAGAAAAAGAATGATAAAGGCTAAGGAAGAAGTAGGCAGCACTACATCAAGTGAGTGGATAATGGTCGCCACCACCTACCACAAAAGTGGGGAAGACCGTGGGGTGATTAGCCACGTTGCTCATCTCCGTAACATAGGCCATTGAGCCTGTGGCGGGTTATTCACCCAATAGCCAACGTTACAAGGCCACTGCATCAACCAGGTTGCCACTTATCTCCTCGATGTGTTACCCGAGGTGAGTCATTTTACTTACAAATCCACAAAGGGTGGACGGACACCTGAATCGAGTGACGGAAGCTACCCGCACCAGGATTCGAACCTTGACGTGAACGGGCTTCGTTGTCAACGATACTAACCGCTCAGCCTCCGTTTCAGTTAGGCATATAATATATGGTTCATTTTCTTTGATATAATCATTCACCTCTAATAATTTATATACCATTCCATCTACATTTGAGTACATCAACTTAATCATCTTATTTACATACTTGTCATGACTTGGTTCTGCTACCTTTCACCTTTTTATTCCTTTCTGTTTATGTACCACTTTCGAACCTGCAATCCGATTACTTTGTAAAAAAATGTATTCTTCTCCTCCTCCTCTGTTCTTCCCTCGTTCTTTGTTTTTGCTTCCTCCCTCTTCCCTTTTAGTAATTCCAGTTCCTCTTGAGTTAGGCATCTTTTTATCCATATATTTTTGAATTCCTCTTTTTCCATGAGTTTCTCTGCATTTTTTAGTATCTCCTCCACAGTGTTTACACTCTGGAAGGTTGCCTTTAGAGGCCTTGACTTATTTCTCTCATATTTCCCTAACCCTTTGTGTTCCTCTATGTCATTATTACAGATTTCCTCTGATACTTCCTTCAATATGCTCATTACATTTGCCATCTCCTTTTTGTCTCTCGAGATCTTGTTTTTATTTCTTCCTCTTCTATACCAGTGATTACTATAGATTTGTTGATATCTGCTGAATCTCTGACCAATTTAGGATTATTTTGGATTATTCTTTGGATATAAATAAAAAATAATCCTAAATTGGTCAGAGATTCAGCAGACATCAACAAATCTATTGGGAAAAGAAGCTGATTAGGAAAAGAAGCTTAGAGGACAAGATTTAAATGCTATGTATAAATAATTATGTGAACTTTATGAAATAGGAGTCCAGAAGTACATCCCATCTCACAGCACAAAGATGCAGAAAAGAAAATAAAGAAATGGTTTAATAACAGAATGTAAAAAATCAAAAGAAAAAAGGATTTATTGTGGAATAGATACAGAAGACACAATAGTGAAAGGGCATATAACAACTATAAACAGGCAAGAAACAATTATACAAGAATAAGGAGGGAAGCCCAAAAACAGTTTGAGGAGGATATCATAAAGAAAAGTAGTGATCAGCCAAAGCTATTTTACAGCTACATCAGAAGCAAAACCAAAGTAAAAGATAAAATACAATCCATTACGGATGAGGGGATCACCTATACACAAGAGAAGGATATTTGTGAAGCACTAAATAAGAATTTCCAATCAGTTTTTACAGAAGAAAAATATTTTGAGAGGGATGATGTGGAACATGCATGCCCACACATACTACCAGATATACAAATATCAGAAAAAGAAATACAGGAGGAGTTAAGTAAATTAGACAAAGGAAAAGCAAATGGTCCTGATGAAATGTCATGTTGAGTGCTACCTGTATGTGCAAAAGAGTTAAGTAAACCATTATCTTTAATTTTCAAGAAATCCTTGACAAACTACCTGATATTTGGAAGAAAGTAATCATTGATTCCCTATTCAAGAAAGAGAACAGACAAAATCCACGCAACTACCGGCCAGTATCACTAACCTGTGTTGTAAGCAAGATATTAGAAAAGCTGATAAGAAAAGTTTGGGTGAATCATCTAGAACACAATAACAGAAAGGGAGTTTGGTTTCAGAAAAGGAAAATCTTGTGTTATTAACCTGTTGAGCTACTATGATAGAGTAACAGAAACATTACAGAAAAGAAAAGGCTGGGTGGACAGTATCCATTTAGATTTCAAGAAAGCATTTGACAGTACCGCACCAAAGACTTTTATGGAAACTGTACCATCAAGTAGGAATCCGAGGCAAACTGTATTGCTGGATGCAAGATTTTCTTTAAAAAAAAAGGAGAAATGAGAACAGTACTAAGGGGAAATTACTCATCATGAAGGGAAGTGACTAACGGAGTTCCACAGGGCTCAGTGCTGGCACCAATCATGTTTTTAGTGTATATAAATGATATAGATAGCAACATTGGATATGAAAGCTATCTAAATATGTTTGCTGATGATGCAAAAATACAAAGGACAATTACTAATACAGACTCTGGTAAAGAGCTACAACAAGAATTACATAAACTTCATGAATGGAGCAATAAATGGCAAATGGAATTCAATATGGACAAGTGTCATGTAATCAAGCTTGGTAATAATGGAAAAAAGACCTGACTGGGATTATAAGTTAGGAAATAAAACTCTACAAACATCAGAAAGAGAGGAGGACCTAGGTGTGATTATTAATAACAGACTATCTCAGGCTGACCAAATCAGTGAGAAGGTACAGAACATGTATACACTGCTTGCAAATATGAGAATAGCATTCACATACATAAATGAAGACATGCTAAGAAAGATAATAACATTATTCATCAGACCAGCCCTGGAGTATGCATCAGTAGTCTGGAGTCCTCATCCCAACAAACAAATAGATAAGATTGAAAAAGTTCAAAGGGCCGCTACAAGATGGGTACCAATCTTATGAGATCTAAGCTATGAAGAAAGGCTAGAAAACCTGAATCTGCCTATTCTACAGGAGAGAAGGAAAACAGGAGACATGATTATGCTATATAAATGCATATCAGGGAAGGAGAAAATAGACATAAATGATCACATAACCTATGGGGATGCATCAGCAAGAGGACACTGCAAAAAACTGCATAAAAAGAGAGGCAATAAAGACATAAGGAAATTTAGTTTCCCAAATAGAGCAAATGATCAATGGAATGCACTACCAAATGAAATAGTGTGTGCCAAAACAATTCATATATTTAAGGATATATATGATAAATATGGTTTAAGACAGGGGACAGTAGGAGCTTGACTCATTCCTGTCAAGATACAATTAGGTAAGAACACACACACACACACACACACACACACACACACACACACACACACACACACACACACACACACACACAGATTAAAGCCCATTATTGTCTCCACTCCTTCACTTATCCTCTACCCTTCCCTGAGCTGCAATTATCACCTCACCTCCTTGTCAATGTCTTCACTTGACCCCATCCTTCCTTGCTATGATGGAACTGCCCCCCCCCCACACACACTTTACACACACACACACACACGAACAGCCGGAGAGAGAGGACGTCCCAGGCATCGCTCCTGACCTTGAGTAGTTTCAGGAATTTTGTCTGTCCTGTCTCCTAGGGTCTTTCTTTAAATTTAAAATAATGAAAGTTGGTAGACTACCAAAAATGTAAAGATTTGTTGGCAATAGTATACATGAATGTTTGTGGCTTATTGGTAACAGCTGTTTAGGTACTTGATCGGTACGTTAAAGATGGCCGAAAATGTAAACAATGAGGGAATGGAATTTCAAGGATTTGATGCTAATACTAATGTCATGGACTTAGTGAAAACATTAATTATGAGGATTAGTGAACTCGAAAAAAAAGTAGAGAATCTAGTGATAAAGGATGTGTCAGGAAATACGGAAACCACCATACAGAGTCTAATCCAGTCCAACGAAACAGCCAATGAAGAGATAAAGAATTTGAAGCGGGAAAATGTTGAACTGAGGAGGAAACTTGAAGAGAGTACCAATAAAACGGAGAAGGTGAGTAATGTACTAGAAGAACACAAGGCAAAGTGGGCACACGTAGAGGAAGAACAGAAAGAAGTGGTCAGCTTAAGAGAGATCATCCAGGAAGAAAGGGAAATGAACAAGAAAGAAATGGAAGAAAATGTAGTGAAAATACTGAAGAAAAAAGAGAAAATAGTGAGAGAAACTGTAGAAAGGAACAGATGTGTGGTAGTATTTGGAAACAGGGAAGAGGAAGAAAGGTTAGGTTCGCAAGACTCGAGAGAGACACGAACATGGTGAGAGGAATATTAGGCAAGATTGACCCCGAAGGAAACAAGTGGGTAAAAGAAATTGAGGAAGTAAGGAGGATAGGCCTTATAAGAAAGGGGAAACATGACCAATGAGAGTCAAGTTTACATCAGAAAGTGTAATAAATGAGATACTTAAAGTGACCTGGAAATTAAGCAAAGAGGCAGGGATGGAAAATATTATAATAAGAAAAGATCTGAATGAAGAAGAAAGAGAAGCTTTAAAATCATTAAAGGAAGAAGTAAAGGAAAAAAATGATAAGAGGACAGAGGAAGAACGTAATACTTTTTTTTTGGAGAGTAGTGGATATGAAAGTAAGGAAATGGTATTTAAGGAAATAGAAGTGAAGCAAATTAGGGGGGATGGTTGTGAAAGATCAGAAGTTGAGGAAGTAAAATGGACAGAGAGTAGGAGAGAAGAGGGTATTAATAATGTCAAAAATAATTTGAAGGTGATATATACTAATGTTGATGGTTTCATATCGACAAGGAATGAAATTAATGATTTCTTGAGAGAACATGAACCTGATGTCATATGCTTTGTAGAGACCAAATTAAGAGAAGATATTGATGTTCATTTGGGAGATGGTAAATACAAACTGTGGAGAAAAGACAGAAAAAAAAAAAAGGGAGGAGGAGTGATGATAGCAATGAAGAACAACATAAATGTAGATACTGTGGAAATGGGAGAAGGCAGGGCTGAAGTGATATATATGAAATTAGAAACTGGAGAGAATGTTAAGAGAGATATGGCGGTAGTGTATGTTTCCCAAAGACGAGAGCATGGAAGGATGACGAATACCATGAGATGTTGTCAGATATGGCTAGCTACTTGCAAAAAATAATTGAGAAAAGCAATAATATAATTTTGGTGGGTGACTTTAATTGTAAAGAGGTGAACTGGGAGGAATGGTACTGGAGGCGGTGAGGATTCGGTGGGGTACTATGTTATTAAATATAATAATGAATAATGTGATGACGCAGTGGGTCAAAGAAGAGACACGGCTTCGAGGTGAGGACACACCAGCAAGGTTAGATTTACTGTTCACCAAAGAACCTGATGTAATAGAATCATTGGAATATCTCTGTCCTTTGGGAAAAAGTGATCACGTGGTCATTGAGTTCCAGATGTTAATAAGAAACGTCGAGCCAAGAGACGAGCTTCATAGACAGGGAAGATACAACTTTGGCAAAGCAAATTTTACAGGATTGAGAAACTTTTTTGAAAATGCGGATTGGAGAAAATTCAGAGAAACAAGAGAGATACAGAGGAAGTGGATATCTTTTTCTAGACCTCTATAATTTGGGAGTGGAAAAATTTGTACCAAGAGTAAGAGGGAAAGAAAACAGGAAAAAAGGAGTGGTTTAATAGAAGGTGTATGATAGCCAAAAAAGAGAGAGATAAGGCGTGGAACAATTGGAGAAAGAGAGGTAACGACAGAACAAAGGAAGAATATAAAAGAACAAGAAACGAATACACAAGAATACGTAGGGAAGAAGAAAGGAATTTTGAAAAAGGTATAATTGACAAATGCAAGGATGAACCCAAACTGTTTTATAGATTTGTTAATGGCAAACTGAAACAAAAGGAAGGAATCACCAAGCTGAAAGTAGATGGAGAGGTCTTTAATGATGCGGCAATGCAAGCAGAAATAATGAACAAACGTTTCCAGTCAAGTTTTCACTAAAGAAAAGGAGCTTGTGGAAGGGGAGGAGTGATTAGAAATGTTCCGGTGATGAAAGATATAAAAGTGGAGGTGCAGGAAGTGTATAAATTACTGGAAACTCAAGATGTAAGGAAAGCCCCAGGACCTGATGGAATTTCTAATTGGGTACTGAAGGAATGCAGAGAACAACTGATGATAAAATTCACAGCTTAATTGTATGCTCACTGGAAGAGG
>NC_137050.1:27735140-27787640 GCF_032717465.1 Coenobita brevimanus
ATTCAATAAACTTTCTTGTATACATACTCTCACCAAAGAGCTTTTGAACATATGGACATGCTGGATGTGGGAATGAGCAGACTAGGGCTTGTCATCTCATTATATAAGCTATGCCTGATTGTGAGTGACCTCACTGTATCATTCTTGAATGCAGCACCCAATTACCACTGAAACAGAAAATATTGTAACAATACAACGAAGAGAATTTTTGTTCATTTTACCAAAATGCATAGTGCTTATAGGACCTGTGAAATTTCAGTATAAAATAAAAACTTTATTGTTGAAAACTGTACATCAGCAAGTGGAAATCATCATCATCATCATCATCATCACCAACACTGATGGATTGAGGCGTCTGGCAATAGATAGACAGATAGATAGAATATTATTACACTGTGGTAGGTGGGGATGCGCATCATCCACTCATTTGATGTAGTGCTGCTTTGGGTGTCTATTCTTTCTTCTCTTCCTTCTTTCCCCTTCTGTTTTTCTTTCCTTCACTCTTTCCTCTTCATTTTGCCTGTGGGTGATTCTACACTGAATGACAAGCCAAATGGTTTCCTGTACCCAGGAAACCATTTACTATGCTGGGTGCTAACCATATAACCAAATCATGGCACCTGGTGGTTTAGTGGGTATGAAGGCACTCCAATCAGACTGAACCTATGTCGGTTTATATTCAAGGGATGGTTGGCGTTTATTGGAGGAGTAGACTGTGGCACCAGTCGAGCAGGGCAGTACTCCCAAGGTGGATGGAAAGCTGATGACAGGGAGAGATGGAGCTCCTGTTTTGTCAGCCCTCAGGACTAGTTCCTGACCATCTCTCTTTGCTGAACTTTTTCAGTGTCTCAGTAACAGAGAAAGTAGGCCAGCATGCTCTCTAATACAAGTTTCTCTAACTATTTATACCAAACTAGATGCACAGTACACACTACACTCCCTTTTCCACAAAAAAAAAAAAAAAAAAAAAAATCATGGCTACACAACACACAGACTTGAAGCCCCCAGGGGGGTGGACCATACATGCCCCCATCTTCTGCCCCTCTACACCAAACTACATGCACAGTACACACTACACTCCCTTTTCAAAAAAAAAAAAAAAAAAAAATCATGGCTACACAACACACAGCCTCAGAGTCCCCAGAGGGGGGGACCATACATGACCCCATCATCCGCCCCTCTCCCGGTGACAACTTGAGCTGCCTGGAACCACTGTCTGACCCACTTCTTCATTTCTGCAACATTTGTGGCCTTTCCTCTAACTTTCTTTATGTTGAGAACCACCTCTCCTCCTCTAAACCTCACTTTCTTTTTCTAACTGAGACTTAGCTGTCTGAGGCAACTGATGGCAAACCCTTCTCTGTATCCTCTACTTTCTCTATGCTCATTTCAAAGCCAAAGGTGGCTGTTGTGTATATATCCGCAAAAACTTATCTCGTGTTCCTGATCTTGATTCTTCTGTATTCTTTACACTCTGGCTTCAGCTTTCCTGTCATTCTCTGACTAAATATATCTGTGCTGTTTACTTATCCCTAAATCTTACTGAATATCAAAAATTCTTCAACTATCTTACTTCTATGATGGAACACATTCTATCTATTTCTCCATTCTCTGAAATCTCCATTCTAGGAGATTTCAATGTTCACCACCACCTTTGGCTCTCCTCTCCTTTCACTGATCCACCTGGTAAACAAGCCTACATCTTTTCTGTCCTTAATGACCGAGTGCAACTTGTACAGCATCCTACCTGTATCCCTGACCCCCTTGGAGAGGGCTCCAACATACTTGACCTTCCTTACAACTAATCCTTCTGCTTACACTGTTAATCTTTCCTCTCCGTTGGTCTCCTCCGATCACAACTTTATCACCTTAACCTGTCCTATCGCTCCAGTACGGCCTGTGGACCCACCAAAGAAACGTCGTCTGTGGCACTTTGGAGCTGCAGATTGGGAGGCCCTCAGGTAGTACTTCTTTGATTTTCCCTGGAACGATTAGCTTCCATGGCCGGGAGCCATCTGAGTGTGCCTTGCGCATTATGGAGGTTATTCTCTCGTGCATGGAAGCATACATTCCTTTCTCATATCCTCTGACTAATGCAAGTAAGCCTTGGTTTAATCACGCTTGTTCTAATGCTGTCCACAACAAGGAGAGGGCCTACAAAAGGTACCAGAGCCAACCCATCCCTGAATCACATCATTTTTACGTTTCTGCCCGTAATCGTGCTGTCTGTTCTTTGCTCTGCTAAAAATAATTTCATCCATACTAAATGCTCTAAACTCTCCAACTCAAATTCTTCCCGCTCCTTCTGGCACCTAGCCAAAAACCTTTCTAACAACTTTACCTTATCATCCTTCCCTCCTCTTTTCTACTCTGATGGTTCTGTAGCTATGTCTTCTACTGATAAAGCAGATCTCTTCGCTCAGACTTTCTCCTCCAATTCCACCTTAGATGATTCCGGTGCTGTTCCTCCATCACTCCCCCCCCCCCAACTTCCTCATGGCTGACATTAAAATTTCTTCAGCTGATGTATTTTCTGCCATCACAGGCCTCAAAACTAACAAGGCATATGGGCCTGATGGAGTCTCTCCTGTTATTCTCAAGAACTGTGCTTCTCTGCTTACACCCTGCCTAGGCAAACTCTTTCGCCTTTGTCTATCAACTTGTACCTTTCCTTCTTGCTGGAAGTTTGCTCTTATTCAGCCAGTCCCAAAGAAGGGTGACCATTCCCAGCCCTCTAACAATCGTCCAATTGCTTTAACATCCTGTATCTCAAAAGTTTTTGAGTCAATTCTTAATCAAAAAATTTTAAAACATCTTTCCTATCACAACCTTCTTTCTGATCGTCAGTATGGGTTCCATCAGGGACGCTCCACTGGCGATCTTCTCACCTATCTTTCAGGCTCCTGGTCATCCTCCTTTCAGGACTTTAGTGAAAACTTTGCCATTGCACTTGACATCTCAAAGGCTTTCGATCGAGTCTGGTATAAATCTTTAATTTCCAAACTGCCCTCTTACGGTTTCTATCCTTCTATCTGTGCCTTCATCTATAGCTTCCTTTCTGGTCGTTCTATAACCGCTGTTGTAGACGGCCATCATTCTTCTAGATCTACCAACAGTGGTGTTCCTCAGGGGTCTGTCCTATCACCAACTCTCTTCCTTTTATTCATCAATGACCTTCTAAGCTGTACATCTAACCCTATCCACTAGTCTGCTGATGACTCCACTCTTCACCTTTCAATTTGGTTCCCACAACGTCCATCTTAGCAGTTACTTCAACACACAAGGGATGAGGCTATGGCACACCTAATGTCTGACTTGGCTCGTATCTCTGACTGGGGTAAAAATAATCTGGTTGTTTTTAATGCATTAAAGACTTAGTTCTTACATCTATCAACTCGACAAAATCTTCCACAGGTGTACCCACTAATGTTTAATAATATTCAGTTTAATTCTGCATCATCCTTGAACATGCTTGGAGTTTCATTCACTCGGGACTTATCTTGGAAAGATCATATTACATCTCTTGTAAAATCTGCTTCCAAGAGATTAGGTATGCTAAGCTGTCTCCGTTCCTTCTTTATCCCTGCACAATTGTTGACTCTATACACATGTTTTATCCGCCCCTGTGTGGAGTACAACTCACATGTGTGGGGAGGTTCCCCACATACAGCTCTTCTCAACAGAGTGGAGTCAAAGGCTTTTCGTGTCATTAACTCTCCTTCTCTTACTGGCTCCCTTCAACCTCTGTCTCTTCGCTGCACTGTTGCATCTTTATCTCTTTTCTATCACTACTTCAATGGTCACTGCTCCTCTGACATGTCTCCTTGCATTCCTCCACCTCTACGACGGGCACGTAGCATCCATCTAGCAGCAAACTCTCATCCCTTTCCTGTCCAACTCTCTAATGCAAGAGTTAACCGTTACTCCCAGTCATTCATTTGTGCAACAGGTCAGCTCTGGAACTGTCTCCCTCTGTCTGTATTTCCTGCTTCCTACGATCTCCAGTCTATCAAACGCAGTGTGTCCAGGCATCTCGAAATGATCGGATCTTGAATTTGGCTCTCTCTTGTATTTTGTTTTTCTCTTGGAAGGAACAGTTATTGCAGGCTCATGGCCTTGGTTCCTTCTTTATTTTAAAAAAAAAAAAAAAAAAAAAAAAAAAAAAAAAAAAGCAATACCATTCACAGATGAGTGATGCTGGTCATTCTCATCTTAACCCCCTGGGGCACAAAGACGCGATTCGTGTTCTTTTGGTGTTTCCTGGTAAAAGCACAGAGACACGAATCGAATCCCAAAGCAGACAAAAATTTGCCAAAAACTAATATTGCAGCCTATTTGCATCAAATTTTGGTGCATCCTAGCAGGCCAGGCATGGGACAGTGTGTATCAGTAATCCACAGTATCTCACCACCACCGAGGCAGAAGGATAGCGCTTCGTCTGTCGTCCCTTTAAACCCTTCTATTTTCCCCATCCCTCCAAAGGCAGAAGCCACGATTGAAATATTATTGTATAGTGTTTGTGACTATACTGTGCGGTGACTGTGTCTATGGAACATACATATACTGTTTGTGAAGCATTGACGCTATTATCAGCTGTTAGGCCTGGAGGCAGAAGTCATGTTTGTTTCGCCTGTCATCCCTTTAAACCCTTCTATTTTCCCCATCCCTCCCAAGGCAGAAGCCACTATTGAAATATCATTATTGTATAGTGTTTGTGACTATATTGTGAAGTGACTGTGTCTATGGAATTTTGTGAAGCATTGACGCTACTATCAGCCGTTAAGCCTAGAGGCAGAAGTCATGTTTGATATGGCGGGGTTTGCTATTCTGCATCACCCTGCCCCAAATGATGTGAGTATTTTACCTATATAGTGAAGCCAATGCTTATATTGGGTGAAACATATAGTGCCTGGATTAGTGAAATAATTGATCTACAGTAGCAGGCATTGCGTACGCCATAGAGATACGCTGTAGTCGGCAAGGGAACATGCGTCACGTACACCACAGTCGGGAAAGGAATAATAGAGGAGGTCGGGATGGAATCATTGTGATAGTGACATTATTGTGTATGGTTTAGTGTGAAATACACGTACGGTATACAGTGCACACAAACACACACACTCACGCTACATACCTTCTCATCTTCAAACCCCTCAACGTCCTGGCAGCAGATCAACACCTCTAGAGGAAGTGAGTTATCCATATTTTGTTGATTTGTATATTGACCTATTTCTATATTTTACACAAATAAGTATTGTTTTTTACATATACACATATGAGATAGAAATAAGTACAGCTTCAGTATCAGTAACTAGCAGAAAGACTAGTGGTCATGTTGCATTTCTGAGAGCACTGTAACAAAGCTTATGATATTTTACATGTATACTTTGAATAAAACAAAATAAACCTAGCAAGTGAAATATGTTGGTGTGGGTGAGGCAGGAAAAATTTACAGCGCACTAGGAGTTATGTAGTTCTTTATCGTCACTTCACTCAAGCAAAGTATTGGATGTACAGACTTCCTGAAAGAACCATGATAAAGCACATAATATTCTATACATGTACAGTCATAAGAAGAACTATCATTACCCCCAGGTATGATCGATATGAAAAGAACGTTAGCTAGGCTATGTGGGCGGGTCCTTGCAGTTCGCCTCTCCCCTATCTAGTGTTGCCATATCACAATCCCATTACAAGAGTTGGAATAATGAGCAAGAATGAGTCATATGGCGGGGAAACATATAGGACGTGTTTGCGTTACCCTGAGTGCCCTGCTGGGGATTAATATTGAAACTCGGCACGTTTATTAATTTCCTACTATTCAACACTTCTTATCAATAGAGTACAACAAATAAAATATTTTGAAGTGTATTAAATCTATAGGCATCGACCTTTTTTTGGGGGCAGTGTAGCTGGGGTGCAAGAGTTTATTTGTTTGCTTTAGATGGATGGTTAAATGCTTCAGGTGGATGCTTCAGTTAGTGGCATCCATGCATGGACATCTAGAAGCTATTTTGGAAGCAGGGGGTAGGTATACAAAGTATTAATGGAATGAGACTGAACATGTACTATTGTTTTCCTTCTACTCAACATTTATTATATGTAGAGCGCAATACAAATCAGTATTACATTGAAATTTACTAACTTGGCTTGTATCGGCTGAATTACAATCATACGTCTGGCATGGGTGCATATACTCATTGCCCGTCTGTGTGTGTGTTGCCGACTCTACACCATTCTGTTATATTTTTATTTAATGAATTCAGTGCCAGATAATAACATGTATTGTCTGTGCACAGACGCCAAACAATCTAATTTGTTTTTATTATCTCTAGCACAGATTTTAATATCTATGTCTCACATAACCAACATTGACGGGTTTGTAGTACAAACTTTCCTGTCCCGTCATTCCACAACACTTCGTCATTGTGTCACAGTTCATAGCTCTGAAGGGTAACAATTGTTTTTCTCATGACTGTATATTAAATAACAATGTAACATCTTCGATCAAAATTCATTGTTACATAGATGGGAATATAACAGCTACTGTGCGCGCATGATGAAAGCGCAGCACGTGCATGGGTACCCAGTAGTTTTATGCGATTTACTCGGAAACTATGAGGCACAGAAAAATCTGCAGATACCATGAGAAAACTCATGAAATTCTACACAAGATGATGAAATAAAAAAAACATACCCTCTGTGAGAAAACATTTGCACTTGAGCGCCGTGAACAAAAAATCAGTTCCCACTAGGAAATTACTTTTAGTTTTTAGCTATTTTCTCAAAAACTAAAAATTGTATAAAAAAGATGCAAACTTTATTAGAAACCTGATGAAAATTTCTTTCTAAACATCTAATAAAATTTTTTTTGTATGATGGAAAACATTCGAGCTATGATGGGAAGTGAGACTGATGTTCCGAAATGTTTATTTACACTGGCCTAATGTACTTCTATTCGTACTTTTTTTTTTTTTTTTGCTTATCGGCTAGAACAAACATCGGAGAATAAGATGATGTAGCTTTTATGGCAATATATACATGTCTGGGTGGCAAAAATAAGGTGAGAATACATGTTTTCATAGGTGTGCAGGGGGGCTGGCGGAGAGGTGGGTGAAATAAAATTGTGCGCCAGAAAACTGACCGAAAATTATCGTGCACAGGAGGGTTAAGTGTCAGGACCAACTAGCCTAGCCACCGGGTTCCAATGTTCCTCATGGGGAGGCACAGAATTGGATGACGGGTGGATGGATAATATTAGAGTATCACATGAAGGTAAGTAACGGTACATTCACTAGCCACAGCCTCTACTCTCCCTCTGTCCCTTTCTTTCAATGGAAACAAAATCATAGATACGGTAACCACCAAACAAAGATCTACTGTTGATGGTTCAAAATTTTACCAGACTGCATGAGTCACACGATCATTATGAGATGTACAATTTGCAGAGCAGAAAAGTTTTGAACTAAATATTAAGCAACAGGTTCAGTGTGAAATCACTGCTACAATTCCCCCCAGACTGAGGCACAAGTAGAGGGTGAACAGAAACAATGGTTCACAAGTGTACAAAAAACAGTTGGTCAAATTAAAGATTGCTAGTTTGTTAAAACAAATTTATGTCCTATCAACAGCAAAAGGGATATTAAGGCAGGGTAAGTAATTAAGATTTAGGATTAGAGGTGGGGAGGTTCTGCAGCCTCCACCTCCCTTCTAAAGTAAAAATCCACTAAGAGGAAATGAGAAAGGCATATACAGGTACATCATAGTTACCACAGATTAGTATGGGGAACACAGAATATGATGCATTAGCAAGCATTTCCAGTGCTAAGTGATAAAAAAATTGATGCTACTTACCATGTATTTCCCCTGTGACAAAAATAGTGATATGAAGATAATAATTTTGGATTCATTCTCATATGAATTATCAGAATGCTACAGTTACTAGCATATAATGTATATCTTATAATTGACCCCATGAGTCTAGTGACCGCATTTTATAAATTCCTGCTGTCTCCAAGTATATTACAGTATTTAGCTCAGAAAAGCCTCTAATAACAAACGGGTTAATGAAGAATATATTTACCTCCTCCATATTGAAATCTCCCTCACACGAATAACATGAATAACAACATTATTCAGAAGTAAGATGTCTGGAATTAAGATGATAAAACTACTGAAATGATTAAAAGATCTTTACCTATGGATTAGTCTTTTGCCCTCAAGATATGACATTCCATCACAGATCTGTATAGAGAAGTGGCACAGGGAGGTGACAGGAAAGCTGACACGCAGAGATGGCTCCTTGATGCACTCCAACAGTGAGCGTAGTGGGGCTAGCTCTGTCACCTGCACAGAGGAGAAAGGGCATTATATCAATGTAGCCGGTAGAATGTTTTCAGATATCATCAATAATTATAATAATAATAATCCTAATCATCATCATGGGGTGAGGTTGTGTCCACATACCAGAGATAGTGGGAGCATGAAAAAGGGTGCATGAAACTGTTAAAGTACAATGCAGTAAACCCTCAATAAATTGGACGTATATAGTGCGTGATGTGTTGTCTATGGACTCATCAATATCCCCTTCTATTTACTGCAAACAACTTTAACTCTTTAATCATGAAAAAAATTACCTGTGTGTCCCCCGTGAAACCCCCAAAAATTAAACTTCATCAGAATCGATCACTGATCGATGAGGACAGTAGTTGCCTACTGTTGAACCAATATCATCAATCAATGAGGTTTGCAGTTAAAGGGACCAGATAATGCAACTCAGTCCAAGCACTTTTGAGTATCTGTACACCTGTCAAGAAAATTATTGTTACTTTTTCCGACGCTCCATTTTGAAAGACTGGATGAAATGACTGCTATGACTCCAAGAGCCTCATTAACAGTTGGTATGCCTGTGGTCCACATCAGCAGCAGCTGGGAGTGGAAGTGAGAATGAGCAAAGGATGACCCATGTACAGTATACTATATCCTTCTCAGCACAGCAAGAAATTCATTAAGCTGTAGGTGTCTATTGTTTAGAAATGTTACTTCGATACGTTTAATGGACCTGTTACGAAACATTACAAAGACATGTCAACACAGAAACTTGTTGAATATAGACTATAATTAAATGTTAAAATAAACAAATCATCATCATCATCTAATCCAGTGTTGCCCCACGAGGAACGTAGAAGCCTGGGGCTAGGCAAGTGGGTCCTGACATTTAAGATGAGAGTGACCAGCCTCACTCATCCCTGAGTGGCATTACATGAGCAATAAACTCCAACCAACCCTTGGATATGAACTGACAAAGACTCAATCATGTTGGAGCGCCTTAATAACTCACTAAACCACAAGACGCCATAGTTAGGCTATATGGTTACCACCCAGCATAATAAACGGTTTCCTGGTGCACATGAAACCATTTGGCTTGTCACTCAGTGTACAGTAGAGTCACCTGTGGACAGATGGAAGAGGAAAGAATGAAGGAAAGATTGACATAAGATGATGGAAGTAAAGGAAGGAAGGAAAAGAGGAAAGGGCAGCCACCAGAGAGTGGCACCACATCGAGTGAGTGGATGGTGAGCGCCCCCACCCACCACAATATAATTCATTCATCATCCAATCCTACGTTGCCCCATGAGGAGCATAGGAACCCAGTGCTAGGCAAGTTGGTCCTGACATATAAGGTGAGAGTGACCTGCCTCATTCATCCCTGAGTGGCATTACACGAGCAATAAATCCCAACCACCCTTGGACATAAACCTTCACTGGCTCAATCCGACTGGAGCACCATAATTACCCACTAAACCACCGGGCGCCAAAATTTAGTTATATGGTTACCACCCAACGTAGCAAATGGTTTCCTGGTGTACTGGAAACCATTTTGCTTGTCACTCAATGTAGAATCACCCACAGGCAGAAGGATGAGGAATGAATGAAGGAAGGAGAGACAGAAGAGGGAGTGTAAAGTCATGCGTAGGCAGAACGACGAGGAAAGAATGAAAGAAAGAAAGACATAAGTAGTAGTAGTAGTAGTAGTAGTAGTAGTAGTAGCAGTAATAATAATAATAATAATAATAATAATAATAATAATAATAAATAATAATAATAATAATAAAAATAAATAATAATAATAATAATAATAACAGTGGCAGGTGGGGGTGCTCACCATCCACCCACTCAACACAGCACTGCTCCCGGGTGACTGCCCTTTCCTCTCTTCCTTCCTTCCTTCCTCTTCCGTACGTCAATTCTTCCCTTCCCCCATCCTCCCCCTGTCTACGGGCAACTCAAAACTGAGTGACAAGCCAAATGGTCACCTGTACACCAGGAAACCATTCACCATGCTGGGCAGCAACCACACAACCAAACCATGATGTCTGGAGGTTTAGTGGGCAACTAAGGCATTCCAACTGGACCGAGCCTGTGCAGGTTTATATCCAATGGGTGGTTGGGGCCCATTGCTCACATGATGCCACCCAGGGATGTATGAGGCTGGCCACTCTCATCCCAAATGTCAGGACCAACTTGACCAGGCCTGGGCTTCCACACTTCTCATGGGGCAACACAGGACCAGATGATGTCCTATGTTTGGAGTCGTCTGTAGACAGGAATAATATTACATATACCAAAATCAACAACAATTACATTAATAAAACTGCTGCTACTGCTTCTACTACTACAACTACTATTGCTAATAATGGAAAGAATATTTTGAAAGTCTGATGAATGGAAATGGAGAAAGCAAAGCAACTGTTAACATGATTGGTTTCGGGGGCATACAGAGAGGGAATGCTGTGCCATGAAACATGACACTCACAGAGGCAAAGAACACCGTGAAGCAGCTGAAAAATGGGAAAGCAGCTGGGGTTGATGAAGTACATGCAGAGATGATTAAGTGTAGTGAGGAGAGTGGAATGAAGTGCTTGTTGGAGATATGTAAGATGGCATGGATGAGTGAAACTGTGCCAATAGAGTGGAAAAAGGCTGTTACTGTACCCCTGTACAAAAATAAAGGTGAGTTATGAGAGTGGAAGAATCATCATGGCAAAAGCCTGTTGAGTGTTGTACAGAGGGTATATGGAAGAATTATTATAGAGAAAGTAAGACAGAGATCAGAAGTCCTTGTGAGTGACAAACAGGGTGGCTTTAAGAGTGGCAGGGGATGTGTGGATCAAACATTTGCAGTGAGACAGACAATGGAGAATGCGTGTGAGAAGAACTAAAAGGTGTTTATGGCATTCATGGACCTGGAAAATGCAAATGACAAAGTGGACAGAGAAGGACTGTAGGAAAGTGTTATGCATGTATGGTGCATATGGTAAGCTGATAGGTGCAATCAAGAGTTTTTATGATGGTAGTGGGGCATGTGTAAGGGCATATGGGCATCTAAGGGAATGGTTCATGCTCAATGTAGGCATGCAACAAGGTTGTGTAATGTCCCCATGGCCATTCAATATATATATGGATGGAGTGAACAGAGAAGTAGACATGAGTAATGGAGAGGGGATAGGACTGATAATGAATGGTGATTGATGGAATATCTCAAATTTGTTGTATGCAGATTATGCTCTATTACTTGCAAATACTGGAAAAGAGCTTAGTAGACTAGCGCAGAGTTTTGTAATGTCTCTGAGCATCACACCTTAAAAGTAAATGATGAAATGAGTAAAGTGATGGTTATTGAGAGAGAAGGTGACTCCCAGTGTGATATCACAGTGAATGGAGAGTGACTGGAATTCGTGACAGAGTTCAAATACTTGGGTACAGTGACAGAAAAGAGAGGAAAATGTGCAAAAGAAGTGGAAAGGAGAGTGACACAAGGAAGAAAAGTAGCTGGTGAAATGAAGACCTTGATAAAAAACAGAGGCTTGAATGTTGCAGCTGAACGAGGCTTATGTGACTGAGCGTTAGTGCCAACTTTAACATATGGATGTGAGACTACAGTATGGTGTGGGATGAAAATGAAAAGTCAAGAGTAAGAGTAGTGGAGATGGGACTGCTGAGGAATGTATGTGGAGTACAGAGGGTGGATAGGATACGAAATAATGTGATTCGTGAAAGGTGTGGAGTGAGGAAGTCAGTGGACACCAGAATCGAGGAGAGTGTCCCGAGATGGTATGGTCATGTGGAAAGAATGGATAACAATAGAGTGGTGAAAAAGGTCTACCTGAACGAATTTGAAGGTGGGAGGAGGCGAGGTAGGCCAAGGAGAAGGTGGAGAGATATGGTGAATGAGTGTGCAAGGAAATGAGGTTAGGAAGTCCGTGAGGCTAGGGAAGTGACGAGATCGAGCTGGCTGGATGAATGTTGTGAGGAGAAGTGCATGATCATGGATTTTGGCACCCCTTGTGAGCATGGCAGCATCGGACTGACTCAATCGGATACATTTATGTGAAGCTGCAGGATGCGGTGAATGTTTTTGGCATATCCGGCAGAGCCAGGATTCCGGGGGCTTGAATGATGAGTGAATGAAAGTGTGGCCTATTTGGATTGGGCAAGTTTGTGCTGTCTGGACATTGTTATTCCTCACCCTGCCCTTGGGTGGGAAAGGAGGTCCGGATGATGATGATGATGACGATGAATAAATCATCACCACCACCACCATCATCATCTATCTATCTATTTATCTATTGCCCGATGCCATAATCCCGTACGGGGTGGCCATTTGACTCCGAGTTATTTGTTTTACAGGGAGGGGCACTATCATCATATTTTAAAAAATAAATAAAAACATGTTTGGCCATGTAGAGAGGATGGAGTGAGAGACTGACAAGGAGAGTGTATGTGAGTGAGGCAGAGGGGGGGGGAGAGGGAAGGGGAGACCAAGGATGAGATGGAGGGATGGAGTGGAGCGGTATATGAGAGAGAGGGGGGGGGTGAGCTGGGAGCAGGGCAATAAAATGGCGGGTGACATGGAGGCAATTTGCTTGTGGCCATCCCTTATGGGATTAAGGAGTCTGCAATAGACAGACAGAGATAGATAGAAATTAAAAACATTATGTAACTTATTTTGGGGAACCAAAGGTTCCAAATGCATTATAGTGAGTAACAAATGGGAAAATTAACCCTCTCAGACACGTTGACAAGATTTGTGTCTCATGCATCTTTCCTGGTAAGTGCACATTGACGTGAATCGCATGAAAAAGCAGAAAAAAAATCACCAAAAATTAAGTTTTCGGCCAATCTGCGTCAAATTTTGATGTGTTCTCGCAGGTGGGTCTCTCCTCAGAAGTAAACATTTAGCAAAGCTGTTGTGCCTTCTATGGGATGTGCACAGCAGTAAATCTCAGTACTTCACGAACAGCAAGGCTGTAGGGTTGCGCCACTTGTGTCGTCCCTTTAACTCCTCTAATTCTCCCCCTCCCACCCGAAGCCGAAGGCCCCACTGACTGATTGTAATTATATATTGTCTATGAGTATATTGTGAAGTGACTGTGTCTATGCAACATAAATATATTGTTCGTACAGCACTGGGGCCTGTTATCAGCCGTTAGGCCTAGAGGCAGGACTCATGTTCGCTGCAGCAGGGTTCGCCAGTCTGCTTCACCTTCTCCCTAATGCTGTGAGTATATTATGTACGTATATAGTGAAGCCAATGCCTAAACTGTATACTGTGTGAAAGATATAGTGGCTGGCTTCGTGAAATAACTGAATTAGCTGGCGTTACATACACCACAGCTGTAGTCGGGAATGGAGCAGGGATCATGTGTACGCTGTAGTCGGGAAGGGAATAATAGAGGAGTTAGGGATGGAATCACTGTGATAGTGATATATTTTCATATGATTTAGTGTGAAATATACATCCAATATGCCGCGAGTGTTCGTGTAGAAGTGTGGTGTGTGCCATGCAGAGCTGCGTCACGTGGCATGCCGTAGTCAGAAATGGAATAACTGTGGAGGTAGGGAGAATCATTGTGATAGTCATGTATTTGCGTATAATTTAGTGTGAAATGTTCATGAGATGTGCCGTGAGGTGTGCATAGTGTGTGTTAGCAGAACCTTAGGGGAAGGCCAGACAACAACACAAGGCCAGGCAACCACGGACCACAGTGAACAGGTACTGTGCCATGCTCAGACATTTGTAGGTAACTTATGGTTTATGTGAAATGTTTGGGAAATGTGCCGCAAGTGTTCGTGAAGAAGTATTTAGGGTGCACAGTGTGTGTTAGCGGAACCTTAGTGGAAGGAGGCCAGACAACAAAACAAGGCCAGGCAACCACGGACGTCTGTGAACAGGACTTGCACCATGCTCAGACATTTATACAAAACTTATGGTTTATGTGAAATGTTCATGAAATGTGCTGTGAGTGTTCATGAAGCAATATTTTGGGTGCATAGCATGTGTTAGCGGATCCTTAGAGGAAGGAGGGCAGGGGACGGAAGG
Source organism: Coenobita brevimanus (assembly GCF_032717465.1). Lineage (NCBI taxonomy): Eukaryota > Metazoa > Arthropoda > Malacostraca > Decapoda > Coenobitidae > Coenobita > Coenobita brevimanus. The sequence goes on from NC_137050.1 coordinate 27,749,524, forward strand.
ATGCCAGGCAACCAAGGACGTCAGCGAACAGGTACTGTACAGTGCTCAGACATTTGTTGATAACTTATGGTTTACGTGAAATGTACTGTAGGCGAAATGTGCCACAAGCGCTCTTGAAGAAATATTTAGGGTGCATAGCGTGTTAATGGAACCTTAGCAGAAGGACAGCAGGGGATGGATGGACGCCAGGCAACCACGAATGTCAGTGAACAGGTACTGTACCGTGCTCAGACATTTGTTGATAACTTATGGTTTACATGAAATGTAGGTGACAAGGTGACATGTGCCGTGAGTGTTCATGGAGAAATATTTAGGGTGCATAGCATGTGTAAGGGGAACTTTAGGGGGAGAAAAAAAAAAAAAAAAAAAAAAAAAACACAGACGTAAGTGGACAAGTAAAGTATTACACCATGCTCTGACATTTATAGGTCACTTATGATTTATGTGAAATGTTGGTGAAATAGGCCGTGAATGTTCACGGAGAATATTTAGGGTGCATAGCATGTGTAAGGGGAACCTTAGGGGAAGGAGGGCAGAAAAAAAAATGGAATGACCATGGACGTCAGTGGACAGGTATTTCACCGTGCTCAGACATTTATAGGTCACTTATGGTTTATGTGAAATGTTGGTGAAATGGGCCACGAGTGTTCATGGAGAAATATTTAGGGTCCATAGCATGTGAAAGGGGAACCTTAAAGGAAGAAAGACAGAAAAAAGATATGTGACACAATCATGGACATCAATGGACAGATATTACACAATGCTCAGACACTGGTAAGTTATTGTTTATGAGAAGTGTTCGAAAACTGTGCGGCGAGTGGTCATATGGAAATATATCACATCACCTGCGTAGTGCTACTCTCAATGGAAGGTATGCGTGATGGTGAATAACATCTCCCTTTTTTTTTCAGCAAAGAATCATACCTCAGACAGAACTTTTGTATCCCACTGCTTGCCACCATGGAGAGAAAGGGGTTTTCATATAAGGAGTGGCAGAAGGTTCTCTTTGAAGAGGAGACCGACAGCAAGGAGGAGGAGGTGCTGAGCGACGATTTGAGTGGCGAGTAGGACTGGGATGACATCCTGTGCCATTCCCATCAAAAGGCTTTGCCCCGACCATTACCACCACGGGAGCAGACACCATCACCAGCAGTGGGACCTGCAGCCATCACCATCACCATCACTAGGGCCTCTTGCTCCAGCAGCCATCCCGGTTGCTCCACCTCAAGCCTCCAGTTCCCCCTTGGCCGAGCCCATGTCAGCGGTTGCAGGGCCAAGTTACTGTATATGACATTGGCACCTGCACCTCCTGCAGTGTCTGCTGCACAGCTGGTGCAGGATGCGACTGTGTCATCATCCCCTGCCCAGTCAATGAGGGCACTGTCACTGGCGGCTTTCATCCCCCCCCATTTTGTGTGGCATCAACAACAGCCAGCCTCATCATCTCCGTCATCGAAGCTGTCACCACCACGACGAGGTCGCCGGGGTCCACGGCCTGGTTACAAAGGACAGCCAAGGGGTGGCTGAGGAGGCCAAAGCATGTTGGTAGGCCGACCCACTGCCACCACTGCAAGAGGTGTTGCCGCAGAGAATCCAGGGTGGAGCAGTGGCCCATTCACACCACATAATGGGCCCTTCACAGGATCCTGAGGAATGAAAAGGTGGATCCGCCAACAACGCCCCAACAGTTCTTCCAACTGTTCTTCACCCAGGAGTTGTTGATGTATCTCGCCCGCAAGACCAACGACTACGCAGCTTTCCTGGGGACTGCATCGGATGCCTGGTTCATCTGCAATGAAGAGGAGATGGCCAAGTTCCTGGAGCTCTACTTTTTCATGGGGATCGTGGACATGCCGACCATCAGGCACTATTGGAGAAGTTCACCGCTCCATGACAATCCACGATTCTGGCGAGCAATGAGTTGGAGACATTTCAGGGTGATCCTGAAACACTTCCACGCCTTCAGCCCCTTCGCTATACCCCAGGACAATCAAGATCTGCTCATCAGAGTTTGCACAGTAATGGAATACCTCCTACAGCAGTTCCAAGACACCTTCCTACCCAGGGAGAAACTCAGCCTCGACGAGGGCTCGCTGGGGTGGAAGGGGCACCTCAGCTTCAGGGTGTACAACCCCATGAAGCCCTAGAAATACGCCATCAAGCTGTACATCTTGGCTAAGTCTTCCTTAGGCTACATCTGGAACTTTGAGGTGTACATGGGGCAGAAGAAGACTCTGGAGAACACCATTTGTGGCCTCGTAGATCTGCTGATGGACCAGGGATACAAAGTTTTCATGGACAACTATTATAACTTTGTATCCCTGTGCGAACGACTCTTCAGTGCAGGAACCTATGTGTGTGGGAGTGTGGGACCCTACACCTGGCAAGAGGAGCACCAAAGCAGCTGCAGGTCATTGTGAAGGCTAAGAGCCTGCCAGAGGGGGGCATGGCAGCAAGGCACAAGGACAGTGTGATGGTGTTGCTGTGGAAGGACAAGTACATCATCAACATGGTCTCCACCTTCCGCAGCACGGACACCGTCCCAAAGCAGGTTCAAGGGAAGGCCAGGGCTCCTGATCGTAGGACAACCTATATCCAGAAGGTCGTGGACAAGCCCGTCATGGTGGAGAACTGTAACCAGCACGTGGGTGGGGTGGATCATTTCGACCAAATGGTCCAGCATTACCCCATCCAGAGATGGACCGTGAAGAGGACCATGAAGATCATGTTCTACTTCATCCAGATTGCCATTTTCAACCCGTTCACCTTATATAAGAAGTGATCACACGGGACACTGACTCTGCTTGACTTCCTGGAGGAGATCATTCTCAAGCTCCTTCAGTTCAACTAAGTAGAGTGGCCCACGTCAGGGCACGTCATCCACCATGCCCCTGACCTTCCAACCTAACGGCCAGCAGGTCCTCCAGCTGGTATTTTGCTGGCACTTCTGGCACCAGCAGCAGCACCAGCACAGGTGCCAACACCACCATCTCCTGGAGCAGCACCAGCACAGGTACCATCACCACCGGCTCCTGGCACAGCACCAGCACAGGTGCCAACACTGCCATCTCCTGGAGCAGCACCAGCCCAGGTGCCAACATCACCATCTCCAGGAGCGGCACCAGCATTGGTGCCAACACCACCATCTCTGGGAGCAGCACCAGTGCAGGTGCCAACACTACCATCTCCTGCAGGACCAGCACGGGTGCCAAAACCACCATCTCTAGCAGTTCCTCATCCGTTGAGAGAACCTGCCACTGCTGCCATGCCAGGCCCTCAGCTGCGCCTCCAGGAAGACAGGACCAGGGAATGCCAGGAAATCCAACCAAGCGTCGACGAGTCATCGATGACACAGTCCGGTTGGATCGCACACTGGGCCACCGACAGGAGAGGATCCCCAACTGGAAGAGGCTCTGGTGTGCCTTGTGTGCCATAGCAAAGATGAGGAGGGACAAAAGTCACATGTGTCCTGTTTGTGATGTGCCGCTTTGCTTTTGCGATTGCTTCGAACAGTACCATGCCGATCGAAGTATTCCCTAGTGCAGCGCACACACACACACACACACACACACACACACACACACACACTCACAAACACACACATACATTCACTCACAAACACACACACACAAACATTTGGGAGTGGAAAAATTTGTACCAAGAGTAAGAGGGAAAGAAAACAGGAAAAAGGAGTGGTTTAATAGAAGGTGTATGATAGCAAAAAAAGAGAGAGATAAGGCGTGGAACACTTGTAGAAAGAGAGGTAACAACAGAACAAAGGAAGAATATAAAAGAACAAGAAATGAATACACAAGAATATGTAGAGAAGAAGAAAGGAATTTTGAAAAAGGTATAATAGACAAATGCAAGGATGAACCCAAACTGTTTTATAGATTTGTTAACGGCAAACTGAGACAAAAGGAAGGAATCACCAAAATGAAAGTAGAAGGAGAGGTCTTTAAGGATGCGGCAATGCAAGCAGAAGTAATGAACAAACGTTTCCAGTCAGTTTTCACTAAAGAAAAGGAGCTTGTGGAAAGGGAGGGAGTGATTAGAAATGTTTCGGTAATAAAAGATTTAAAAGTGGAGGTACAGGAAGTGTATAAATTACTGGAAACTCAAGATGTAAGGAAAGCCCCAGGACCTGATGGAATTTCTAACTGGGTACTGAAGGAATGCAGAGAACAACTGGCGGATAAAATTCACAGTTTAATCGTATGCTCACTGGAAGAGGGGAAAGTGCCACAAGAATGGAAGAGGGCAAATGTGGTACCAATTTACAAGGGAGGAAACAGGGAAGAACCCCTGAATTATAGACCAGTGTCTCTAACCAGCATGGTCGCAAAATTGTGTGAGAGAATCCTGAAAGACAGATGAATAAAATATCTGGAAGAGATGAATATTTTGGCTGAATGTCAGTTTGGATTCAGAAGTGGAAGGTCATGTGTTTCTAACTTGTTGAGCTTTTACTTAAGAGCGATTGACGTGGTACAGGAGAGAGATGGTTGGGTGGACTGTGTCTACTTAGACTTACAGAAGGCCTTTGACAAGGTACCTCATAAGAGATTAATGTGGAAACTAGAATATATAGGAGGACTGAAGGGGAAACTTCTGGAATGGATGAGAGACTTTTTGAGAGACAGACAAATGAGGACAGTAATAAAGGATAGGATGTCTGGATGGAGGGAAGTAACAAGTGGAGTCCCTCAAGGCTCGGTGTTGGCGCCTGTAATGTTCCTGATTTACGTAAATGATATGGTAGATGGAGTGAACAGTTATGCAAGTCTGTTTGCTGATGATGTAAAGATCTTGAGGAAGGTAGAGGTTGAGGAGGATTGTAAAATACTGCAGGAGGATTTGGATAGGATACACAATTGGAGCCGGACGTGGGAAATGAAATTTAATGTAAAGAAATGTAAAATACTGGAAATGGGTAAAAGTACCAGGAGGCCATCACTGAATTATTTGTTGGGTAATGAATTAATCACAAAAAGGAGAGAAGATAAAGATTTGGGAGTGCTGGTCCAAGATAGTTTGTCACCAGAAAAGCACATTAACAAGATAGTTGGAGAGACTTATAAACTCTTGACTAACATAAGAGTAGCATTTCATTATATGGATGAGGAGATGATGAAAAAATTGATAGTGGCAATGATCCGCCCCAGGTTAGAATATGCAGAGGTAGTGTGGTCCCCACACAAAAAGAAAGATATAAACAAGATTGAGAGAATACATAGAACAGCAACCAAGATGGTCCCCAGTCTGACAGACCTGTCATACAGAGAGAGGCTGGAAAAACTGGATTTGCCTTCCTTAGAGGAAAGGAGAAAGAGGGGAGACATGATTGCAGTGTTCAGGACCATGGTGGGAGCAGATAAAATTGACAAAGAAGATCTGTTTGTATGGGATAAGAGAGCAACAAGAGGACACGGAGTGAAATTGGAAGAGTCAAGCTGCTTGAAGGATATCAAGAAATATAGCTTTCCTTACAGAAGTATAGACTTATGGAATAGCCTGGACAAAGAGATCGTCCAGTCTAAAAACTTAAACAAGTTTAAAGCTAAATTTGACTTATTGAGAAACAGCGACGGAAACCCACAAGCATAGTACATTCCGTGTATATCACAATTAGGTATATTAGGTAAATACTTAAATATTTGGAACGACTTAGACAAAGAGGTAGTGCATGAGAAAAACATTCATGTGTGTAAAGGTAGACTTGATAAATGTGGATATGGAGACAGGACAACACGAGCATTGCTCAGTTCCTGTATACTACAAATAGGTAAATAGGTAAATACACACTCACTCACAAACACACACACACACACACACTCACTCACAAACACAAACACACACACACACACAAAAGAAGAAAGAGAAGTTTTAAAATCATTAAAGGAAGAAGCAAAGGGAAAAAATGATAAGAGGACAGAGGAAGAATGTAATACTTTTTTTTTGGAGAGTATTGGATATGAAAGTAAGGAAGTGGTATTTGAGGAAATAGAAGTGAAGGAAACTAAGGGGGATGGCTGTGAAAGATCAGAAGTTGAGGAAGTTTTACGGATAGAGAGTAGGAGAGAAGAGGGTATTAAAAACGTCAAAAATAATTTGAAGGTGATATATACTAATGTTGATGGTTTCATATCGACAAGGATCGAAATTAACGATTTCTTGAGAGAACATGAACCTGATATCATGTGCCTTGTAGAGACCAAATTAAGAGAAGATATTGATGTTCATTTGGGAGATGGTAAATACAAACTGTGGAGAAAAGACAGGAAAGAAAAAAAGGGAGGAGGAGTGATGATAGCAGTGAAGAACAACATAAATGTAGATACTGTGGAAATGGGAGAAGGCAGGGCTGAAGTGATATATATGAAATTAGAAACTGGAGAGAATGTCAAGAGAGATATGGCGGTAGTGTATGTTCCCCCAAAGACGAGAGTATGGAAGGATGACGAATACCATGAGATGTTGTCAGATATGGCTATCGATTTTCAAATAATAGTTGAGAAAAGCAATAATATAATTTTAGTGGGTGACTTTAACTGTAAAGAGGTGAACTGGGAGGAATGGTACTCAGGAGGCGGCGAGGATTCATGGGGCACTATGTTATTAAATATAATAATGAATAATGTGATGACGCAATGGGTCAAAGAATAGACACGGTTTTGAGGTGAGGACACACCAGCAAGGTTAGATTTACTGTTCTCCAAAGAACCCGATGTAATAGAATCATTGAAATATCTCTTTCCTTTAGGAAAAAGCGATCATGTGGTCACTGAGTTCCAGATGTTAATAGGGAACGTCGAGCCAAGAGACGAGCTTCATAGACAGGGAAGATACAACTTTGGGAAAGCATATTTTACTGGATTGAGAAACTTTTTTGAAAATGCGGATTGGAGAAAATTCAGAGAAACAAAAGAGATACAGAAGAAGTGGGATATCTTTCTAGACCTCTATAATTTGGGAGTGGAAAAATTTGTACCAAGAGTAAGAGGGAAAGAAAACAGGAAAAAGGAGTGGTTTAATAGAAGGTGTATGATAGCAAAAAAAAGAGAGAGATAATGCGTGGAACAATTGGAGAAAGAGAGGTAACAACAGAACAAAGGAAGAATATAAAAGAACAAGAAATTTTATACACAAGAATACGTAGAGAAGAAGAAAGGAACTTTGAAAAAGGTATAATAGACAAATGCAAGGATGAACCCAAACTGTTTTATGGATTTGTTAATGGCAAACTGAAACAAAAGGAAGGAATCACCAAACTGAAAGTAGAAGGAGAGGTTTTTAAGGATGTGGCAATGCAAGCAGAAATAATGAACAAACGTTTCCAGTCAGTTTTCACTAAAGAAAAGGAGCTTGTGGAAGGGGAGGGAGTGATTAGAAATGTTCCTGTGATAAAAGATATAAAAGTGAATGTACAGGAAGTGTATAAATTACTGGAAACTCAAGATGTAAGGAAAGCCCCAGGACCTGATGGAATTTCTAATTGGGTACTGAAGGAATGCAGAGAACAACTGGCGGATAAAATTCACAGTTTAATCGTATGCTCACTGGAAGGGGGGAAAGTGCCACAAGAATGGAAGAGGGCAAATGTGGTACCAATTTACAAGGGAGGAAACAGGGAAGAATCCCTGAATTATAGACCAGTGTCTCTAACCAGCATGGTCGCAAAATTGTGTGAGAGAATCCTGAAAGACAGATGGATAAAATATCTGGAAGAGATGAATATTTTGGCTGAATGTCAGTTTGGATTCAGAAGTGGAAGGTCATGTGTTTCTAACTTGTTGAGCTTTTACTCAAGAGCGATTGACGTGGTACAGGAGAGAGATGGTTGGGTGGATTGTGTGTACTTAGACTTAGAGAAGGCCTTTGACAAGGTACCTCATAAAAGACTAACGTGGAAACTAGAATATATAGGAGGACTGAAGGGGAAACTTCTGGAATGGATGAGCGACTTTTTGAGAAACAGACAAATGAGGACAGTAATAAAGGATAGGATATCTGGATGGAGGGAAGTAACAAGTGGAGTCCTTCAAGGCTCGGTGTTGGCGCCAGTAATGTTCCTGATTTACGTAAATGATATGGTAGATGGAGTGAACAGTTATGCAAGTTTGTTTGCTGATGATGTAAAGATCTTGAGGAAGGTAGAGGTTGAGGAGGATTGTAATATACTGCAGGAGGATTTGGACAGGATACACAATTGGAGCCGGACGTGGGAAATGAAATTTAATGTAAAGAAATGTAAAATATTGGAAATGGGTAAAAGTACCAGGAGGCCATCACTGAATTATTTGTTGGGTAATGAATTAATCACAAAAAGGAGAGAAGAGAAAGATTTGGGAGTGCTGGTCCAAGATAGTCTGTCACCAGAAAAGCACATTAACAAGATAGTTGGAGAGACTTATAAACTCTTGACTAACATAAGAGTAGCATTTCATTATATGGATGAGGAGATGATGAAAAAATTGATAGTGGCAATGATCCGCCCCAGGTTAGAATATGCAGCGGTAGTGTGGTCCCCACACAAAAAGAAAGATATAAACAAGATTGAGAGAATACAAAGAACAGCAACCAAGATGGTCCCCAGTCTGACAGACCTGTCATACAGAGAGAGGCTGGAAAAACTGGATTTGCCTTCGTTAGAGGAAAGGAGAAAGAGGGGAGACATGATTGCAGTGTTCAGGACCATGGTGGGAGTATATAAAATTGACAAAGAAGATCTATTTGTATGGGATAAGAGAGCAACAAGAGGACACGGAATGAAATTGAAAAAGTCAAGCTGCTTGAAGGATATCAAGAAATATAGCTTTCCTTACAGAAGTACAGACTTATGGAATAGCCTGGACAAAGAGATTGTCCAGTCTAAAAACTTAAAAGAGTTTAAAGCCAAATTTGACTTATTGAGAAACAGCGATGGAAACCCACGAGCATAGTACATTCCGTGTATATCACAATTAGGTATAAATACTTAAATATTGGAACGACTTAGACAAAGAGGTGGTGCATGAGAAAAACATTCATGTGTGTAAAGGTAGACTTGATAAATGTGGATATGGAGACAGGACAACACGAGCATTGCTCAATTCCTGTATACTACAAATAGGTAAATACAAATAGGTAAATACACACACACACACACACACACACACACACACACACACACACACACGTACTTACATACCCACAGACACAAATATACTCACACACTACATAACTCCTCATCTTCAAACCCCTCAGCATCCTGCCAGCAGCTCAACACCCCTGGAGGAAGTGAGTTTTCCAAATTTTGTTGATTTGTATATAGACCTATTTCAATATTTATATATTTTTCACACAAATCAGCAGTTTTCTACATATGAGGCCCCGCGTGCAAGACTATACCCATGCGCCATTTTTTAAAAGTGGCAGAAATAGCATTAAAAATTTTTACAACTTTGAAGAATGATACTGCAAAAACTATTATACCTAGGATAATGGTGTTTACATCATTTTAAAGCTGATTTTCTCTACTTTATCCAAAAACTTTTTAGTAAATGTACTATTGTTTTTATCCCCCTCCCCAAAAAGACAAAAAAAAAAAAAAAAAAATGACATTAGCATAAACTAGTACCGCAGGCCAATAGATAGTGAGTTCCTTTATGTTGTAAGATGAAGTTGAATGTCTGTAGAGTGGTTGGTCATGAATTTGCCTGGTTATTGTCATAAAAAGTACGTTTTATACATTTTTCAAAATAATTATCAATATGCAGCATTTGTTTTCACCTGGTCCTCGTTGTTCTGTGTTTTTATGTGAACAATAGACACTTTACATCTCTTAAATGCAATAACAAACAAAATAACACCAATAATACTAGCAATAATGATGTTTTACATTTATAATCTTACTAATGAATACAGTGATTGCTGCAATAAAAAATACAACATAGTGGGGAAAAGCACTTGATACAGGGTGGCGATGTAAACCCAATGTTATTTCCATGAGTTTTTGCCCTTATGTCTTGGGTCATACATCCCATCCACCAAGTCCACATGAAAGTACATACTTTGAGGGGCTGTGGGATAGCATTATCTCAATTTTCGACAAGGTGGCGCATGGGTGTATTCTTTCATATGAGGCCTCATATACACATATGACATGAAAGAAAGTACAGCTTCCGTATCAGTAACTAGCAGAAAGACTAGTGGTCATGTCAAGTTTCTTAAAGCACTATCAAAAACCTTTGGATATTTTACATGTAGACTTTGAATAAAACAAAATAAAGCCTCTAGCAGGCAAAAGCATATAAAAATAAACATCTGTAAAAAAAAAAAAAAAAAAAAAGCTTTGGGAACATATTTTTTAGGTAAAGGTGGGGGAAGAGAGTGTTTTTATCTTGCTTCTGGTAAAACTATGCAGCACTCGGAGAAGTATTCTACCTTTGTTGTCCATTTACTTGAAAAGCATTGGACGTATCGATTTCCTGTAAGAAGCATGACAAAGCATGGTAAATTCTACATATGTAAAAAAAAAAAAAAAAAAAAAAAAAAAAAAAAAAAAAGCTTTGGAAGCATATTTTTTATGTAAAGGTGGGGGAAGAGAATGTTTTTATCTTGTTTGTGGTAAAACTATGCAGCGCTCGAAGAAGTATTCTACCTTTGTCGTCCACTTACTCAAAAAGTATTAGACGTATCAATTTTCTATAAGAACCATGATAAAGCACAGTAAATTCTATGTCTGTACATGACAAGAAAAAAAAAAAAGGGAGGGGCTTTGGGAGCATATTTTTTAGGTAAAGGTGGGGGAAGAGAGTGTTTTTATCTCACTTGTGGTACAGCTATGCAGTGCTCGGAGGAGTATTCTACCTTTGTCGTCCATTTACTCGAAAATCATTGGATGTATCAATTTCCTGCAAGACCCATGATAAAGCACAGTAAATTCCACATATGTACATGACAAAAAAATAAATAATAATAATAAAATAAAAAATAAGGCGCTTTGGGAGAATATTTTTTAGGTAAAGGCAGGGGAAGACAGTGTTTTTATCTTGCTTGTGTTAAAACTATGCAGCGCTTGGAGGAGCAGTCTACCTTTGTCGTCCATGTACTCGAAAAGTATTGGATGTATCGATTTCCTGAAAGAACCACGATACTGCGAAGTAAATTCTACGTTTGTCCAGGACACAATAATGTAATATCTTTGATGAAAAGTCTGTGTTATGTACAGTACGTGGGAATATAATTCGACGGAATATAATGGTTATTGTGCATGCATGATGAAAGTGCAGTACGGGCATGAGTACCCAGTAGTTTTTTGTGATTTACTTGGACACTCTGAGGCGCATGAAAAATCTGCGGATACCATGAGAAAGCCCATGAAATTCTACACAAGATTATGAAATATAAACATAGCCTCTGTGTAATATTACTGACTGTTATTGGCAACACTGTGACTGGCACATCCCACATCTCGATTGTTCCTTATGTTTACGCCTGAGCCCAGACTTCCACTGTCATAGGACATGCCTTATGGCATGTAGGTATTATTTTAATTAAATGTTGCTTATGTTCCCCTATGTAAACATGTATACATACCTGATTAGTTTAGGGTTTGCTTATTACTGTATATAACATAGTGTTTCTTGTGTTATAGGGAATGTTTTCTTCTAACTATGTATATGCATTATTGGATTTTGTTTCTCTTACAGGAATGGGTAGTTTGGTAATGTGCTGAAAAAACTTTGAAGTTGCCACTGAGTTTTCTGTCTCATCATAATTTATTCAGCACATTGCAAGTCATCATGGACAAACTGCTGAAGCCTTCTCGCTTGGACACTGACTCCAGTTCACCTGGCGCAACTAAGGAATGGAAACAATGGTATCGTACATTTATCAACTTCATTGAAGAGAGTGGAGACTCAGCGCCTGATAAACTAAAAGCATTAGTGAACTGTGTGTCCCACAATGTATATGGACTTACTGAAGACTGTGCTACTTATGAAAGTGCTGTTTCTAAATTAGAAAGTGCTTATGTTAAACTCCAAAAGAAAATTTTGCTAGGCATCTTTTGGCAACATGACGACAGCAATCGGGTGAATCTATTGATGAGTTTTCAAGAGAATTACACAAACTTAGTAAAGACTGTAACTTCAAAGCTGTCACTGCTGAAAGGTATCGTGAAGTGTTAGTTCGTAATGCCTTTATTAATGGTATTGCCTCGCCTATTATCTGTCAACAGTTGTTAAAGAATAAGACTTTGGATTTTGAAACTGCATACAGTCAGGCAAATACTTTAGATCTTGGCCAGCGTAATGCCGACTCACGTGCTTCCCCAGTTGCCAATACCGCTGCTGTAGTTCCTGAGCAGCAGCAACAGTTTGTTGGAGAAAAGCAGCATCAATTACTTGTAGAAAAGTCAGAAGGAGCACCCTCTGGGGACTCCACTGTAGCTGCTGCTTATTCTTCCAAAAAGAAATGCTATTTTTGTGGTAATTTGTTTCACATTAGGGTTAAATGTCCTGCACGTGATGCTTCATGTAATAAATGTGGAAAGAAAGGTCATTTTGCAATGGTTTGTAGATCAAAGCCTTCAGAGAGTACCGGTACTACTGCTGCATTGTATAACCCACCCTTCTCACAGTTGCTGCTGCATTTCCTCACAATCATTCACATGCAGCAACTGAAGTCAGTGTGAATGGGAGCCCAATGAATGCTTTGATCGATTCATGTAGTTCAGATAGTTTTATAAGTGACAGAATAGTATAAAAGCTAAATCTGACTATATGCCCTGCAAGTAAAGAGATTTCAATGGCATCATTATCACTGAATGCAAGTTCCCCTGGATTTGTTGGAGTAAATTTGATGCACAATGGCCACGAATATCCATCTACTCATTTAAGAGTTTTAAAAGATTGTAGGAGGAGGCTGTAGCACGGGCCGAACAGGGTGGTACTCCCGAGGGGAATGGGAATATTGGTGACAGGGAGAGCTGGAGCTCCTGTTTCACTAGCTATCTAACCATCCCCCTTTGCTGACCTTTTCAGTGTGACAGTAACATGGAAAGTAGACCAGCATACTCTCCCAAACATTTCCTCTAATTATCCTATGCACTACACCACATGCACTTTACATTTCACACAACGTATCCCACTACGTTACAGGGGTTGGCGCCAGCAAGGGCATGCAGCCAGAAAACTTTGCTCCCGCTACCTAGTGGAAGACTTCTGGGGGGAGGCGAAACGGGGGTTCTGCCGGCATAGATCATGGGTCCAGGGCGAGATGGGGCTCAGGCCTGTGCTAGAGGGTACAGGGCATTGCGGTTCCCAGGCTGCCACTTCCGCCCAATAGAGAGGGGCCCAAACCTGGGAGTAGCGCCCCAGGAGGCCGCCCTATCAATGGGTGTATAATGGCGGAATAGCTGCAATGCCAAGGCGCGCTTGGAGGGTGTCCCTGCAGCTGTCCTGGCAGGGTGCCCCGAGGCCACTACCACAGCCACTGGTAAGCTGGTGGGCTAGGGGTCCCAGATCCATTGCCTGGACCTGGGACTGTGCAGTGAATGAGGTCTGTGGTATGTCTATTCCCCTTTATTAATACTGAATATGACAAAACACAAGAAAAAGTTTCAAAGCAAGCCTGAGGACAGTAAATCACCCAGGGGGATGAGGGTGGGTTCATGGAATGTGGAAAGTTTGAGGGAAAGAGCGGGGGAAGTAGTTGAGGCATTCAGTAGGAGGTGGGTGGATGTGGCGTGTTTGCAGGAAGTCCGGTACGGGGGTGGATCAGCCAGAAAGACTGTTGGGAAGGACTGTTGCTATAAGTTGTTTTGGCAAAAGGGGACAGACGGATATGGAGGTGTTGGTGTGATGGTTGCGGAGAAATGGGTGGAATATGTACGTTGGGTCTGGTCAGTACTTGGATGGGTGACCGCCTGGGAACACCAGATGCTGTTGGCATCCCTACGTGTCAAGTGGGGTTGGTGGAGAATTAGTGCCCCTCCCTGTAAAACAATTAACTCTAAGCCCTTGACCACCCCGTTTGGGATACATGGCGTCTGGCAATGGATGGATGTTATGAATGTTATGAGAGTAAGTGACAGGATACTGGTAGTGAAAATTCTGTTCAGCTGCGATTATATCGGCATATGCTCCACAGGCAGGATTGGATGAAGCAGAGATAGATAGATTTTGGGATGATTTAATACATGTAGTGGGTGGTATGCAAAATGATGAGATAGTGGTTTTGGGAGGGGATTTAAATGGTCATGTAGGTGAAGCAGCACAAGGTTATGAAGGAGTGCATGGGGGATGTGCATATGGTATAAGGAATGCAGAAGGGGAAAGGATACTCAAGTTTGGGGAGGCAACGAACATGATTGTGTGCAACACATATTTTAGGAAAAAAGACAGGTGGTTAACCCGCCCCATCCCGACGTTTTTGGACCTTTTTTTTTTTTTTTTTTTTTTTTTTTTGGCCCAAACATCCGCTTTTGGTGAGAAACCGAAAATTCATAGAGAAATCGCTCACCTGAGGTTTAAAATATGCGATTTAGGTACGTGTACTTCCTTACCTGACTGGGTTTTCTAACAGGCTGGCACCAAAGAAAACGAGTTCTATGGGAGGGTAACTATTTTATCCACTCATAAACAGTATTTATTTATTTATATACTTGGTACGAATTTATACATAGTACAAGAGTATATTGGTTTTCAAACAGTAATATAGGCATTATAAGCATTGCTTCACTCACTAACTCATCACCATTCATGACCTTTTTTTTCCCACATTACCTGATCATCATTTCTGACTGATTCTTCCTCAGATGCTGTGTAAACTTTGTCCTCCACATTGTCATCGATTGGGGAATCACTCTGGCCCTGAATGTCTTTATTGGCTAGGTCACTGGTAACAGGTGAATTGCCGAGACAATGGCGTGCAGGGGGGGGGGGAGAGATTATGCGGTGTAAGGCATTGTTCCTGCTTGGCATCTTGTAGAGGAATAGAGGAAGGTGTCCCGTGTATACATGCCAAAAATCACTCGCGAAATCACTCGCAAAAATTGAAAATTGTGCAAATTAGGGACCTTGCAATGTTGCCGCGTTAATTCACGTCGCCGGAACGGCACGGGTTAATTACATATGAGTCTGGGGGATATAGCAGTCAGATAGATTATTTTCTGGTTAGGAGGGCCAATAGGAGGTTAGGGAGGGATGTTAAAGTTATAGGAAGTGAGGAGTGTGTGCAGCAGCACAAACTACTGATTTGTGATATGGTGCTTAAAGAACGAGTGATGAAAAAGAGGACTTATGTACCTAGGAGGAAAATATGGAAGCTGAAAAACCAAGTAGTAAGGGATGCCTTCTATAGTGAGTTGAGGAGAGTGGTGGCTGAACAGGGAGCTGTAGACAGAGGCGTTAATGAACAGTACAGAGCCCTCAAGAACAATCTCTTGAGAGTTACTGATGTAACATGCAGTTAGACAAGAGGACCACCAAGACATAAAGTAACTTGGTGGTGGGATGAGGGTGTAGAAGCTGCAGATAAGGAGAAAAGAAGGCTTTTCCAGGAATGGAAGAAGGGTGGTAGCAAAGAGGAATATTTGGCTGCCAAGCGTAGGGCTAGAAGAGAGGTATACAGGGCAAAGTCTGAGTTACAGAGACTTTTACTTTATAACCTAAATCATGGGGAAAGGAAAAATATGATATTTAGGGTGGCAGGTCAGGTGAAGAGGGATAATCGGGATATTATAGGTGAGCAGTGTGTGAAGAATGATGAAGGAAGGGTAGTGGTGAACAGTGAGGATATTAAAGATGCATGGAGAGTGCATTATAACTGGTTGTTGAATGAGGAGTTTGACTGGGACAGAGAAGGTTTGCAGCCAGCAGATCCAGTGTCTGGCCCTAGGCCTTTGATTGCTGCTGCTATTGTGAGTGAGGCAATAGGCAGGATGAACGTGGGGAAGACACCAGGTGTGTTTGGGTTGACTGCCGAAATGTTGAAGGCCACAGGCGATATAGGGGTGAAGTTAGTCACTGACCTGATAAATAGGATTATTTATGAGTGTGTTGTCCCAGATGATTGGCTGAAGAATGTAACTGTAAATGTGTATAAAGGGAAGGGTGATGCCCTGGAAAGAGGAAATTATAGAAGTTTAAAGCTTTTAGATCAGATAATGAAGGTAATGGAGACAGTTCTAGAAGATATCATCAGAGAAAGAGTGAATATTGATGAGATGCAGTTTGGGTTAATGCCAGGTAGGGAGACCACTCATGCCATATTCATTGTTCGACAGCTTCAGGAAAAATATATTGGTAGGAGAAGGGATCTGTATTTTGTTTTTGTTGATTTGGAAAAGGCCTTTGACAGAGTCCCTAGAGAGGTGGTGAAGTGGGCAATGAGAAAGCTTGGCTTGGAGGAGTGGCTGGTTAGGGTGGTTATGGCTATGTATGTGGGTGCTTACACCCAGGTAAGAGTGAATGGAGATTTGAGTGATGGGTTTTCCATGAATGTTGGTGTGCATCAGGGGTCAGTCTTGAGTCCCATGTTGTTTATCATGGTACTTCAAGCCCTTTCATGTGACTTTAGAAATGGACTCCCGTGGGAGTTGTTGTATGCTGATGATTTGGCGTTGATTGCAGAGAACGAAAGGAAGGCGAAGGAAAGGTTTAGGAAGTGGAGAGATGGTATGGGGCACAAGGGCTTAAGGGTAAATGCAGTTAAAACAAAAGTGATGATATCTAGGGTTGGTGGCGGTACTGTCAAAGACGAGGGAGAGTGGCCATGTGCAGTTTGCCACAAGGGCGTGGGAAATAATTCCACCTTGTGCGGTGTTTGTGATAAATGGGTGCATAAGTGATGTAGTGGTATCAGAGGTAGACTGCGAGATAATGCTGATTTTATGTGTACGGCGTGTCGGGGAGAGCAGGTGGAGATTGTCAGACGTGGAAGAATTGAACATGCTGATGAATCTCTTGAGTGTGTGGAAGAGTTTTGTTATTTGGGAGACATGTTGTGTGCTGAAGGTGGGGCTGGGGCTAGCTCTGTGGCTAGGGTGAGAAGTGGTTGGAAGAAGTTCAGGGAGCTCTTGCCTCTCCTGACATCGAAAGGACTCTCCCTACGTGCTAAGGGGTTTTTGTATTCAGCATGTGTTAGGAGTGTAATGCTGTATGGTAGTGAGACCTGGGCAGTGAAGGAAGAGGATATTCGCCGGCTCAGACGTACAGAAATGACAATGATTAGGTGGATGTGTAGTGTGGCCCTGCGTCCAAGGTCTGGGGGGGCTGGGTTCACGATGGAAGAGTTGAGAGGCAGGATGGGACTGGAGTGTATTGGTGTTGTGATGAAGAGAGGTAGATTGAGATGGTTTGGACATGTGGAGAGGATGGGGATGATAATTGGGTGAGGAAGGTGAGAAGTGTTACTATTGGGGGTGGGGTTACGAGGGGTAGACCGAGAAAGACATGGGACGAGGTCATTAAGTGTGACCTCAGGGTTAAGGGCCTGAACAGGGAGGCTGCAATGGATCGTGCAGCATGGACAGCCGCCATTAGGTGACCAAGGCCAATGCAAGCAAGCATGTTGGAGCCTTTAAAAACGAAACGAAACGAAACAAAACAAAACGTGATATTATCTTGGGTGATGACTTTCAGAAACAGCACAAGAGTATAACCTTTCAGTATGGGAGAAATAAACCTGAACTTGAGGTTACTGGTGCAGATTCACTGTGTGCACTAGTAACAGTAATGATTGATGAACCATCACTGTTTCCAAATCTGCCTCAAGGATGTAAACTTATTGCAGTCAAATCAAGACACTAATATAAGGATGACCAGTTGTTCATCATGGAACAGGTATCCCATTTATTATCAGAAGGTATCACTGAACCGAGTTTATCTCCATGGCATGCTCAGGTAGTTGTAGTGAAAGATCCGCTTAACAGGCACAAAAAGAGACTTTGTACTGACTACTCGTAGACCATCTACCAGTATACACACCTAGATGCATATGCAGTGCCCTGGATAGAGGAAATAGTGCATGATTTTGAAAAGTACAAAGTTTTTTCTACATTTGATTTAAAGAGTGCACACCACCAGATTAAAATTAAGGAGTGTGAGAAAAGATTTACTGCTTTTGAGGCTGATGGGAAACTCTATCAGATTTGTAATATCCCATTTGGTGTCACTAATGGCGTAGCTGCTTTTCAGCGTGCCATGGACAAATTAGTGGAAGATGAAAACCTAAAAGATACTTTTCTATATCTGGACAACATTACTTTTGCTGGATCAACTTGGGCTGAGCATGATGAAAATGTTCGGAAGGTCTTGGAAGTTGTTGAGAGCAGGAAACTAACACTTAATGAATCTAAATCAGTCATGTCTGTACCTACAATCAATGTCCTTGGGTACTGTGTAGGGAATACCAGTACAAAGCCTGATCCTGACAGACTGCGTCCACTCCAAGAATTACCACCTCCCACAAATGTAAAGTCACAGCGAAGAGCATTGGGGTTTTTATGCTAAATGAATTCCAAATTTCTCTGACAAAATCCAACCTTCGGTAAATACAAAGACTTTCCCATTGAGTGAAGCAGCATTAGCAGCATTCAACCTCTCGAAGAAGCAACTTATGAATCTTAAGCTATACTCTGTGGATGAGAGCCTTACGTTTGTTGTGGAGTGTGATGCTTCTGAAGTTGCCATTTCTGCAGTCTTGAACCAAGGTGGCCGTCCAGTAACTTTCATGTCTAAGACCCTCCAAGGTAGTGAATTGCATTATCCAGCAGCGGAGAAGGAGGCTACAGCCATTATTGAGGCTGTGCATAAGTGGAACCATTTCTTAGCCAGACAGCATTATGGTGAGTGCAGCCTATACACTGTATATACACTGTATATGGCTAGTGAGGGAGTGATCACCCTCTACCTACACAGATCAAAAGCCCTCGGGAGCAGGGGGGTGGTTGCTTTCTCAGGCAGAGGAACTCCTTGAGAGTGAAATGGCTGGGAAGCATGCCGGCACGTGATTGGCTACAGCATAGCTGGGTCTTTCGGGTGTGGGCAATCAGGCAAGTTAGCTGCCTACTGCGACTGCAACACAATGGCGAGGTGTTCAGGAAGTTAGCCAAAGAAACCTTGATGGACTCTGAAAGAACAATAATGGCCCCCAGTCCCGTGCAGCCCTTAAATGGGCAGGGGGTGCTAAGAATCTCACGGTTGCCTCAATTACAATCTAATTCCTTTGTTAATGCAAAAAATACAATTAAAATCGGTAACTGGAATGTGAGAACGCTAAATCATGACGGTAAAATCGATGAGTTAGTGAAGGTTTTTCAAAATTACGGACTTGTGGAGAGAATGGAGAATGAAAGACTGACTAAGAGGGTGTATGTAGGTGAGGTGGAGGGAGGGAGAGGGAGGGGTAGACCGAGGATGAGGTGGAGGGATGAAGTTGAGAGGTATATGAGGGAGGGGTAGACCGAGGATGAGGTGGAGGGATGGAGTTGAGAGGTATATGAGGGAGGGGGGGGTGAGTTGGGGGGAGGGGAGTCAAATGGTGGGTGACAGAGTGACTTGGAGGCGTTTTGTCTGCGGCCACCCTTTGCGGGATTGGGGCGTCGGGCGATAGATAGATAGATATTTGTGCTCTGACAGAAACTAGATTAACTGGAGTCGATAAGTTGGATTTGGAGGATGGTATATGTTTATTGATATCTGGCCGACAGGACGGAATGCATTATCAGGGAGTAGGATTGTTGCTGGGTTGTAAGGCAAATAAGGCTTTATGTGAGTGGGATCCTATAGATGAGCGATTGTTATACGCACGGTTTAAATCAAATCATGGCAACATCAGTCTGTTTGTGTGTTATGCACCTACTAATGATGCACTCGATGAAAGGAAAGACACATTTTATGAAAAGTTGCAAGAAGGAGTAGGAAGGGTACCTAGAAATGATGTTTTGATCTGCGTTGGAGACTTTAATGCAGTAATGGGCTGTTCAAATGAGGGATTTGAGGCATGTATGGGTAAGATGGGAGTTGGTAGTAGGATGAGTGAAAACGGAGTGAGGTTTGGAAGTTTCTGTCTAGGAAATGACTTAGTCATCGGGGGCACACTCTTTCAGCATTGCAATATACACAAGACAACTTGGGCGTCGCCGTGTGGAAAATATAAAAATCAGATTGATCACATCGCTATCAGTAGGAGGCATAGAAGTTCTCTGCTAGATGTTCATGTTAAACGGGGAGCGGATATTGGTAGTGACCATCAACTCAGCATTGCAAAAATAAGGTTTAAACTTAAAAATCAGAAGAAGGAAAAATCTGGTGTTGGTAGATACGGTATAGTTAAGCTTAGAAGGGAAGGAGAAGAAAAGGAGGAACTCAGATTAGAATGCAGAAATAGGTTTTTGGTGTTGGAAACGTTGGAAGAGGGGGAGAGAAGTGTAGATGAGATGTGGGAGGATGTGAACAAAGTTTTGCATGAGACTGCTGAATGTACGATTGGAAGGAGACATAGATTCAGGAGAAAGAAATGGATATCAGAGGAAACGTGGCATATGATAAAAAAGAGAGGTGAGGCTAAATTGAGGAGTGAGATGCAATGCGTTGATGAACGAGAGATTGAATTAGCAAGAGCTGCGTACTGGAGTTTGAATTCAGAAGTAAGAAGGTTAGCTAGGAGAGATAAAAGAAGATGTGTGGATGAAAAGGTTGCAGAGACTGAAATCTTAATTAACAAAAATGATGGACAGAGTCAAAGAATAGCATATGAATCGATTAGAGAACTGAGTGGTAATGCAGGTAAATGCAAGGAAATACCAGTTAGAGACAGGGAAGGAAATTTATTGACCAAAGATGGAGATATTAAAAATAGATGGAAAGAGCATTTTGAGACAGTTCTTAATAGACCAATACCACCAGAAGAGGATATATCGTCTGCTCAGGAAGATTTAAATACAGAAACAGGAGAGTTGAGGCTTGCAGAAGTGGAGAAAGCAGTAAAACAGTTAAAGAATAATAAGGCACCAGGGGAGGATGGTTTATTTCCGGAAATGTTTAAAGTGGAGGGGGATAGATTAATAATGATCTTGACCAAGCTATTCAATAAGATATGGGTGACGGGGTTACCACCATCAGTTTGGAAGAATGGTGTAATTGTTAAAGTTCCGAAGAAGGGAGACCTGAGTGAATGTGGTAATTGGAGGGGAATCTCTTTGTCACCGATAGCTTTGAAAGTTTTCAGTAGAGTGTTGTTAAATAGGTTGGAGCCGGTGGTTGAGGGTATTCTGAGGGATGAACAGGCTGGTTTTAGAAAGGGACGTGGTTGCAATGATCAGATCTTTATAGTTAGGCATTTGATGCAGCAAGTTAATGAGATGAGAGTACCGTTAAGTCTTTGTTTTGTTGATTTTGAAAAGGCTCTTGATAGTGTTTCGAGAGAGACTATGGGGAAGATCATGAGACATTATGGAATACCAGAGGAGTTTGTGAGGGTCATTATGAACATGCATGAGGACACATTTTGTAAAGTGATGGTTGATGGTTGTCTGAGTGATTCGTTTGAAGTCAAGTCCGGAGTAATTCAAGGTGGTGTTCTATCGCCTATATTGGTCATTGATTACATTATGAAACGCGTTGGAACAGAAACCGGTGCAGGTATACTTTGGGGAGAGAACAGGAAACTTTTGGATTTAGATTATGCAGATGATATAGTTTTGATTTGTGATGGGCCAGAAGAGATGCAGAGAGTGTTGGACTGTTTGGTGAGTGAAGGTCGCAAGGTGGGTTTGGTTATTAATTGTGGAAAAACTGAAATAATCAATATGAATATGGAAAATGTGCAGGAATGTGTAATTGGAGGTATGGTTGTAAAGCAAGTTGATAGGTTTAAATATTTAGGTACTTATTTAGGCAAGGATGGTTCTTTGAACTTTGAATTCGAGGAAAGGTTAAAGAAGGCTAATCAGGCAATGGGAATGCTTAAAAATATTTGGAATAATAACAATTTTTCTGTGCATACAAAAATCAAACTTTATAAGGTAATGGTTAGGAGTATCTTAATTTATGGACACGAGTCTTGGTACAGCACAGTGACTATGGAAAATAAATTCTTGGTGTTTGAAAATAAAGCACTTAGAAGAATATTAGGAGTTAAGTGGTGGGAAAGGATACCAAATAGTAGAATTAGAGAAATAACGGGAGTGCAGCCGATCGATGAATATGTTAGATTCTCACGATGGAAGTGGCTAGGACATGTGTATAGGAGACAGGGAATAGTATGAGGTACACCAGGGTGGGTGGCACTTGGTAGGAGAGGTAGAGGAAGGCCAAAAGAGACGTGGGTGAGGACAATGAGACGGGAAGCTGGAGATGAGTGTTGGGGAGATCTTGAGGAGTTAGCACAAGATAGGATGTGGTGGTGTGAGTTCATCGAGGCCCTATGCATCCCCGAGGGTGCCACAGGAAATGATTGATTGATTGATTGACAGCATTTTACCTTGATAACTGATTGGCACTCAGTGCCGTTTATCTTGGAGAACAGGAAACGAACTAAGATGAAGAATAACAAAATACAAGAATGGAGGTTGGAACTAGCATCCGATAGCTATACTTTACAGTACCACCCTGGTAAGCAGAACGTGGTTCCTGATGCCTTGACTCGAACATCTTGCTGTTCTGTTCCTCCTGTGTCTAACTTCACAGACATACATGAGGGCCTATGCCATCCTGGAGTTACTCGACTTTTGCACTTTGTGCGATTGAGAAACCTCCCCTTTTCCACAGAGGATGTAAAGAAGACATGTGCATCTTGTAAAGTCTGTGCACAACTAAAACCACAGTTCTGTCATCCAACAGAAGGGACACTCATTAAAGCCACTCAACAATGGAATGCCTCAGTATTGATTTAAAGGGACTTTTGCCATCTGCAACACGTAATACATACATGCTCATATTGTTGATGAATACTCTTGGTTCCCTTTTGTATTCCTGTGTCCGAATACGCATATGGAAACTGTGATTAAATGTCTTGAAGCGGTAATTAGCTTTTGTGGAATGCCCTGTTTTATCCACTCAGATCAAGGTACATCATTCATGTCCCAAGAACTCAAGATGTACCTTTCCCAAAAGGGTGTTGCAACGAGTAGAACTACCCTTTATCATCCCATTGGCAATGGCCAAGTAGAATAATATAATGGCATTATCTGGAAAGCCATTTGTCTCACTTCAAACTCATGGCTGGGGAAAACAACACTGGGAAGTGGTACTTCCAGAGGTATTGCATTCAGTAAGATCTCTCTTATGTACCGCAATTAATGAAACCCCTCATGAACGCATCTTTGGTTTCCAACAGCGCTCCAGTCATGGAAGTTCATTACCATCATGGCTTTTGTCTCAGGGGCCAGTGCTACTGTGATGGCATCCTCGATCTAGCAAGCATGAGCCATTAGTGGATCGGGTTGAACTTGTTGATGTGAACCCAATGTATGCCAACGTTAGGTATCTAATCATGAATCAACAGTAACTGTTCGTGACTTGGCACGGCATCCAGAAAGGCCAGTAATTCCTGTGCAGGAAAATGTAGATGTGCAAAATGTAACTTGGTCTTCAGATTCTCCCAAAATCCAAAATTCTCCCAAAATCCAAAATGTAACAAGGTCTCCAAATATCTCAAAACCTTAAGATAAAAAGTTGTCCAACAATAACCCTGAATAATACCCAACCACACCCACTGAATTAAGGAGGTCTACCCATGTGTCAAGGGCCCCTGATCGTTATGGATGGGATTGAGCTCTTTAGCTTGTACCGTGTAGAAGATATAGTATCATTTTGTACCTATACAATGTATCATGATGAATGCTCTTTTGTGTAATTACATGTTCAGTGTCTGTTTATAACTTCTAGGAGGGGAGAATGTAATATTATTAACTGTTATTGGCAACACTGTGACTGGCGCATCTCGTATCTCGATTCTTCCTTATGTTTATGCCTGAGCCCGAATTTCCACTGTCATATGACAGAGTTCTCTAATACTTTTGGCTGCCTTATGGCATGTAGATATTATTTTCGTTAAATGTTACTTATGTTCCCCTATGTAAACATGTATACATACCTGATTAGTTTAGGATTTGCTTATTGCTGTACATTAGGTAGTGTTTCTTGTGATATAGGGAATATTTTCTTCTATGTATATGCACTACTGGATTTTATTTCTCTTACAGGAGTGGGTAGTTTGGTAATGTGCTAAATAAAATTTGGAAGATGCCATCGAGTCTTCTGTCTCACCACACTCTGCAAGAAAACTTTTGCACTAGAGCTCCCTGAACAAAAAATCAGTTTCCGATAGAAAATGACTTTTAGTTTTTGGCTATTTTCTCGAAAACTAAAAATCATATCAACAATCCGCAAAGCTTATTAGAATGCTGATGTTATTCCCTTTCTAAATTTCTAATAACAATTTTCTGTATGATGGAAAACGTTCGAACTATGATGTTGGGATGTGAGATTGAAGTTCCGAAATGATTATTCACACTGGCCTAATGTACCCCCTGGGGGTAGGGGGGTTTTCAAGAATACTCCCCCAGTATCCCTGCTTGTCGTAAAAGGCGACTAAAAGGGTTGGCGGAGGGTTAGTGCCCCTCCCCGGAAAACAACTAACTAAAAAAACAAACAAGAAGCCTCGGACAAGGACTGACCAAACGTTGACGACCCAGGACCGGACAAAGGACTTGGTAATGTGTACATGGAATGTAAGAGGAGCGAATGATGAGGTGAAAGAGAGAGAGATTGTCCAGGTGCTTGAGGATGCGAAAGTGGATGTATGTGGAATAACTGAAACAAAATGGAGAGGAGAAAGTGTGAGAGAATGGGAGTATGGATGGGGTATATGTGCAGGAGTAGATGAGAATGAGAGGGCAAAGGAAGGAGTGTGTATAGTTGTGAGTAAAAGATGGAAGAAGAGCATAAGACAGTATGGATCAGTTGGGTCAAGGATTGTGTGGGTAAAGTTGAAAGTTGGAATACAAATGTGGGCGATTGTGTGTGTGTATGCGCCAACGCAAGATCGTGCTAGAAGAGTGAGAGAAGAGTTCTGGACAAATGTGGAAGTGTGCATGGAAAAGTTTGGAAGGAATGAGAGAGTGTTTTGAACGGTGATATGAATGGTACAGTTGGTAATGTGAAGGTGTATGGAATAGTTGGTGAGTGGGGTGTGACTGCTGAGATAGATGAGAAAGGGAGTTCGTTAGTGGACATCTGTGCTGGGAGGTGGTTTGTAATAGCCAATACCCTCTTCAGGCATAAAATGATCCACAGGTATACATGGCGAGTGATGAGAAGGGTGGGTGGTGAACTGAATGAAAGGAAGGCAATGATTGATTATGTGTGTGTGGATGAAAGGATGCGAAGATGTATATTGGATGCAAGAGTTTATAGAGGTTGGGGGAGTGGCCTTTCTGACCACTACTTGGTGGTGGCCAGAATTAGGATGCAAGTAAGATGGAGGAATAGAAGAAGGGAAAGACGAGAGGAAGGAGTAGTTGCAAGGATAGTGGAAAGGTTACAAGAGGATGAGAAAAAGGCAGAGTATAAGAGAGAAGTGGAGGAACGATTGGGCAAATATGAATTGGAGCAGATGGGAGACGTGGAAGGTGTGTGTAAGATATTTACAGAAGAAATATGTGCAGCATGTGATGTGGTGTGTGGAAGGAAGAGAAGACGGAGGGGGGTGCAAGGAACAGCGTGGTGGACTGAAGAGGTGAAACAGGCTGTGGCACAAAAGAAGAAAGCATACAATGAATGGATGAGAAATAGGGACGTGGAAGAAGTTGAGAGGCAGAAGAGAGAGTTATATGTGGAAAGGAAGAGAGAGGTGAAGAGATTAGTAAGAGAGAGTAAGAAGAGAGTGGATGAGGAATTTGGAAGGAATTTGAGTGTAAAGTGGAGGGACTGTAAGAAAATGTTCTGGAGAGAAGTGAAAAGAGTAAGACAGGGTGGAAGTGAAGTTAGCAGGGAGTGAAAGATAAACATGGTAGATTACTAGTGGAGAAGGGAGAAAAAGTGAGCAGATGGAGAGAACACTTTAAGGAATTGTTGAACGTAGAGGATGGAAGTAATGCGAGTATAAGTGGCTGGGGAATGGCTGGGAGAAGGAGGGAGGTGAGAAGACAGGTAGAAATCAGTAGGATAGAGGTTGTGGAAGCAATGAAGAAAGTTAAATCGGGAAAGCCCCAGGAATTGATGGAGTGTGTGGTGAGATGCTGAAGCATGGGGAGAGATAGTAGTAGAATGGATGTGGAAGATGTGCAGATTGGCCTGGGAGGAAGGTAGAGTCCCGGAGGATTGGAAGTCAGGTATAATTATTCCCTTGTACAAAGGAAAAGGGGAAAAAGAAGTGTGTGGTAATCATAGGGGCATTTGTCTTCTTAGTATAATAGGAAAAGTGTATGGTAGGATACTTATAGACAGAGTTAGAGAAAGAACAGAGAAATTAGTTGGAGAAGAACAGGGAGGCTTTAGGAAGGGAAGAGGTTGTGTAGATCAGATATTCATTCTTAGATCTTTAGTGGAAAAGTTTCTAGAGAAGGGAAAGAAGTTGTATGCGGCTTTCATGGATTTGGAGAAAGCATATGACAGGGTGGATAGACAAGGATTGTGGAAAGTGTTAAGAATATATGGAGTAGATGGGAAGTTGTTGAATGCTGTGAAGAGTATGTATGATGGTGCTAAGGCTGCAGTGCGTGTGGATGGTGAACTAAGTGAATTTTTCTCTTTGAAAGTTGGTTTGAAACAGGGATGTGTCATGTCTCCATGGTTGTTCAATCTGTACATGGATGGGGTAATAAAAGAGGTACAAGGTAGGGTAGTGGATGTTGGAGTGGCCCTGGTGAGAGAGGATAGTGTTTGGAAACTCCCTGTACTGTTGTTTGCAGATGATACTGTGTTGTTGAGTGAAGATGAAGGGGAGCTGCAAGGCTTGGTGGATGAGTTTGAGAGAGTGTGTAAGAAACGGAACCTAAAGGTGAATGTAGGGAAGAGTAAAGTGATGGTCTTTGAGAGAGGTGAAGTCAGTGAATGTATAGCGAGGTTGGATGGTGAGGAATTGGAAAATGTAGTACGTTTAAGTATTTGGGTAGTGTGATGAGTAAGGATGGAGGTTTGGAGGGTGAAGTGCTTGAAAGGGTACAGCAGGAAGAAAGGTTGCTGGTTCCTTGAAAGCAGTGATAAGAAACAGGGAAGTGAGCATGGAAGTAAAAAAGTTACTACATGACAGTATTGTGATACCAACTCTAACGTACGGAAGTGAAGCTTGGACGTTGTTGGAAGGACACAAGTCAAGAGTGAGAGCAGTGGAAATGAGTTATTTAAGAGGAGCTTGTGGAGTCACGTGGAGAGACAGGCTGACGAATGAGGATATAAAGGAGCGTTGTGGTGTTGATGTGGATGTGATAGGAAGCGTTGTGAGGAACACACTGAGGTGGTTTGGCCATGTGGAGAGGATGGAGGGTGAAAGACTGACGAAGAGAGTGTATGTGAGTGAGGTGGAGGGTGGAAGAGGGAGGGGGAGACCGAGGATGAGATGGAGGGATGGGGTGGAGAGGTATATGAGAGAGGGGGGTGTGAGTTGGGAGCAGGGTAGTGAGATGGCGGGGGACAGGGCGACTTGGAGGCGGTTTGTTTGTGGCCACCCCAAACGGGATTGAGGCGTCTGGCAATAGATAGATAGATAGACTAATGTACTTTTTTTTTTTTTTTTTTTTTATCGGCTAGAACAAACATCAGTGAATGTGATGTTGGTTTCATGGCAATATATATATGTTTGGGTGGCAAAAATAAGGCAAGAATACATGTTTTCAGCGGCCCGAGGGGGGGCAAGTGGAGAGGGGGGTGGAATAAAATCGTGTGCCGGGAAACTTACTAAAACTTGCTGTGCGCGAGAGGGTTAAGCGAGATAAGTACCTGTGCATATTATTTTCAATCCTATTTAGTACTCAGTGAATGCTCCTCCTGCCCCAGTCACACCATTCAGTTGTCATAGTATGGATGTGCCTCATCCCTTTACCGTTACATCACCTCTGAAATGCCTAATATATGATATGAAGCCTCATTGGATTCATATTCTTTGAGAATGGATATTCATTCATGCCTGTAGCCCGAGAGTGTAGGGGTACCAACTGCACACCAAGGTCGAGTAACAAAGCCAAAAAAAACTCAGATCTATGACCTCATGCCTAATGATACTTTCTTGATAGATGTACATATGATTTATAACATGTTGAGGCATGATGCCCATCCACCTCAGAGTCCACATCCATCAAGGTGCTTCTATTCTGCTAGTCGACATCTTTGCAACACAACACACACTTCAGCGTTCCACACCAAAAACTCCTTGATGCATTCAACAAATTTTCCAAATGCAGTTGTCCCCAATTTACTGACCTTGTCTCCTCCACTACCCTCCAGCCATATTCATTTGCCACCATTTCTCGCATTAATCATCTCCTAAAACAGAGGATCATCAGGCATGATGAAGGGGAGGAGTACATAAAGTGAAAGATTGAACCGGATATGCTGAGAAATGATGGTAAATGAATATGACAACGACAGTGGAGATGATATGAACAATATCAGTCTTCATACCATAATCATACTGTCAGGTGAGCCTCAGCACCATCTTCTCATCATATAGCTAGGATTATATCTGTACTTCTGCATTGTGTGTACTTATAACAAGATGAAAATTATCTCATCAGAGTTCAGGTACATTTGTCGGTGAGGTGAGAGGGAGGAGGAGCTCTGGGATGGCTGTCTGAGTAAGTATACCCACTAAACAAACTCCTGCATGGGACCCCCTAGCATCTAAAGCCAGCATTGACTCGAAAGTCCTCCTGACTACCCCCAATCAACTCTCATATCTTTAATTGCCCCTGCATGTTTCATTTCTTTTTTATAACCATACACTCGGACTTCTTTCCAGCTCACCACATCATGTTATATTCACGCACTTCCTTTCACTTAAAATAAGAAACACCAGCATACACGTTTGTGATACATAAATTTAATCATCATCATCAACCGGACCTCCTTTCCCACCCTTGGGCAGGGTGAGGAGTAGCAACATGCAGACAGCTCAAGTTCGTCTAATCCAATGGGCCATGCTTCCATTAACTCATCATTCCAGCCCCCGGAATCTTGGCTCTATCTGAAATGCCAAAAAACTTTCAACACATTCCGTTGCTTCACATAAACGTATCCGATAGAGTCAATCTGAACACTGTCACTTTAAAAACGGGAGCCAAATCCCTGATCATGCACTTCTCACAATCAGTGTTGCCAATTTAGCGCTTTTCGTGCTAGGTTTTGCGCGTTTTGGATTTATATAGCAACACCTTTTTTTGTATAGCTCCATGGCACTTTTTAGTACTTTTTTACCTAATTTAGCTCCAGATTTAGTGCTTTTAGCAAAAGTACGATTTATAATAGGTTAGCCAGGAATATATAAAAGTATCAGTAAATTTTGAAAATAGGCCTACTGATAGAAATTAACAGATTTTTTTTTTTAATTTGTAATACAGCTTGTCAAACAACTTCATCATCTTTTGCCTCATAACATTAAAGTACTGCAGTCAGTGTCATGTTGACTTGAAGTGAATGTCTGAAACCTATAAAAGCTGATATATTGGACCTTGCAGACCTCTGACACTATTGCACTGTGGGCAGAAATAGCTTCGTACAGGGATGCAATTGAAGAAAATCCTTTCCAAGAACTGTCTGATCTGGCCCTAACAATACTTTATCTCATTACAATGTTGATGTGGAAAGAGTTTTCAGCCAAATGGGCATTGTTATGTCAAAACTATGTAACCGGCTAAGTATAAAGAGTTTAAACACTGTTTTGACTATTAAGTATGGACTGAGAAATCACGGGAAATTTTGTTATGATTACAAACTACCCGAGAGTGTTTTGAAAAAAAATGGATCTTTGGATGCATATCAGACTTCATCTGAACCATCGACCTCGCAAGAATCAGGAGGCCCCAGAGTGATGACAAAGTGGGAATTAGCAGATCTACAGCAATCACTACTATACAGGTGAGTGAGAAAATGCATTTGTGTGCATAGACCAGAATGAATTTACCATTTTCAGTAATAATTTTTTGAAATTTAGTGCTTTTTAGCGCATTTTAGGTCATAGTTTAGCGCTACTTTGTGACTTTCAGTTGGCAACTCTGCTCACAATATTCATCCAGCCAGCTTGATCTCTTGTCAGTCCCCTAGTCTTAGTGACTTTTATACTTCTCCCTCACACACTCATCCACCGCTGCACCCTCTCCTTGGCCTACCTCGTCTCTTCCATCCTTCAAATTTGCTCAGATATACCTTTTTCACCACTCTATTCTCATCCATTCTATCCACATGACCATACCATCTCAGTACACTCTCTTTGATTCTGGTGTCCAAAGACTTCTTCACTCCACATCATTCACAAATCACATTACTTCATATTCTATCCACTCTATGTACTACACATAAATTCCTCAGGAGTCCCATCTCCGCTGCTCTTACTCCTGACTTTTCATTTCCATGCCACACCATATTCTCACACCCATACGTTAAAGTTGGCACTAACACTCCTTCATGTTAGCCTCGAACAGCTGCAATACTCAAGCCTCTGCTTCTTATCAAGACCTTCATAGCACCAGCTACTTTCCTTTCTTGTGTCACTCTACTTTCCACTTCTTTTGCACATTTTCCTCCCTTTTCTATCACTGTACCCTGGTATTTGAACTCTGTCACCAATTCCAGTCTCTCTCCATTCACTGTAACATTATACTGAGAGCCACCTTCTCTCTCAATTACCATCACTTTACTCTTTTCTACATATACTCTCAAGGCACGATGCTCACAGACATCAGCAAAACTCTGCACTGGTCCACCAAGTTCTTGTCTGGTATTTGCAAGTAGCACTGCATCATCTGCATATAACAAATTTGAGATATTCCATCCATCACCAACGCCATCCCTCTCTCCGTTACTCGTTTTGTTACTTCTCTCATCACCCCATCTATTTACACACTGATCAACCACGGGGACACCACGCAATCTTGTAGCAAGCCCACACTGATCATGAACCATTCACTTAGAAGCCCTTTTACCCTTACTGTCTCATTTTTCTCTAGCACTCGACAACAAAATATATCACAAAGTGGCCATTGCACTTTTTCATTATCAACATCATCATCCTGACCTCCTTTCCCACCCTAAGGCAAAGTGATAAGTAGCAACATCCAAACAGCCTAAGTTTGCCAATTCAATGGGCCACATTTCCAGTCACTCATCATTCAAGCCCAAGGAATCCTGACTCCATCAGATAGGCCAAAAAATTTTCACCATGATCTGTAGCTTCACATATACCTACCTGATAGAGTCAGTCCGAACACTGTCACATTAAAAAGGAGTGCCAAATCCCTGGTTATGAGCTTCTCCACACAAAATTCATCCAGCCAGCTCAGTCTCTTGTCAGTCCCTGAGCCTCATGAATTGAAATACCTCTCTTCCTCACACACTCATCCACCATATCCCTCCACCTTTTCCTTGGCCTACCTAGCCTCCTCCCTCCTTCAAATTTGCTCAGATATACCTTTTTCACCACTCTATTCTCATCCATTCTCTCCACTTGGCCAAACCATCTCAGTTCACTCTCTTCAATTCTGGTGTTCACAGACTTAATCACTTTGCATCTTTCATGAATCACTTTATTCTGTATCCTATCCTCTCTCTGTACTCCACATACATTCCTCAGCAGTCCCATCTCCACTGCTCTTACTCTTGACTTCTCATTTTCATGCCACACCATAGTCTCACATTTGTATGTTAAAGCTGGTACTAATATTCCTTCATGTAATCCTTGCACAGCTGCAGCACTCAAGCCTCTGTTTCTTATCAAGGCCTTCACTGCACCAGCTACTTTCCTTCTTTGTGTCACTCTACTTTCCACTTCTTTGGCAAATTTTTCTCTCTTTTCTATCACTGTACCAGGGTATTTGAACTCTCTCACCAATTCCAGTCTCTCTCCATTCACTGAAACATCGCACTGGGAGTCACCTTCTCCCTCAGTGACCGTCACTTTACTCTTTCCTACATTTACTATCAAGGCATGATGCTCACAGACATCAGCAAAACTCTGCACTAGTCTACCAAGTTCTTGTCCGGTATCTGCAAGTAGTATTGCATCATCATACAACAAATTTGAGATATTCCATCCATCACCATTCATTACCAATCCCATCCTCCTCTCCATTATTCATGTTTTTACTTCTCTCATCACCCCATCCATATATATATACTGAACAACCATGGGGATGTCACACAACCTTGTCTCACGCCCACACCGACTGTGAACCATTCACTTGGATGTCCATTAACCCTTACACATGCTTCACTACCATCATAAAAACTCCTGACGGCACCTAGCAGCTTACTAACTACACCGTACATGCACAAAACCTTCCACAATCCTTCTCTGTCTACTCTGTAGTATGCTTTATCCAGATCCATGAATGCCATAAACACCTTATGGTCCTTCTCACAAGCCTTCTCTGCTATCTGTCTCACTGTAAATATCTGATCCACACATCCTCTGTCACTCCTAAAGCCACCCTGTTCATCACTCACTAAGACTTCTGATATCTCTCTTACTTTCTCTATAATAATTCTTCCATAAACCTTCCCTACCACACTCATTAAACTTATTCCACGATAATTATTGCACTCACTTCATTCACCTTTATTTTTGTACCGGGTAAAATTACAGCCTTTTTCCACTCTGCTGGCACAGTTTCTGTTCTTTTATAACTTCTGTAATGTCACTGACTTTAGTCTGCTCTCTCACTCACGTTGATCTTCTCTTGTCTCTTAAAGATATTCCCAACACTGACCTTTCCATTGCTCTCCCAAAATGGATTTCCATGAAATGTCAAGGGCAAGAGCAATGGAGACGAGACTGCTCAGGAATGTCTGTAGAGTACAGAGCGTGGATGGGATATGAAATACAGTAATGTGATTCATGAAAAATGTTGAGTCAGGAGGTTTGTGGACACCAGAAAAGAAGAGAGTGTACTGAGATGGTATGGTCATGTGGAGAGAATGGATAACAATAGTGGTGAAAAAGGTATATCTGAGTGAATCTGATGGAGGGAGGAGGCAAAGTAGGCCAAGGAGAAAGTGGAGGGATATGGTGGATGCATGTGTGAGGCAGAGAGGTTTGGAAGTCAGTAAGACTTGGGGAATGACAAGAGATCATGCTGGCTGGATGAATATTGTGAAGAGAAGCGCATGATCAGGGATTTGGCACCCCTTTATAATGTGACAGCATCCGCACTGACTCTATCTGATACATTTATGTGAAGCTACAGAATTGGTGAATGTTTTTGGTGTATCAGATGGAGCCAGGATTCCGGGGGCTTGAATGGTGAGTGAATGGAAGTGTGGCCCATTGGATTGGGCAAACTTGGGCTGTCTGACTGCTGCTACTCCTCACCCTGCCCCATGGTGGGAAAGGAGGTCCGGATGATGATGATGATGATGATGATGATAAAAATGATGATGATGATCTATCTATCTATTGCCAGACGCCATAATCCCGTACGGGGTGGCCATTTGACTTTCCGTAATTTGTTTTATGGGGAGGGGCACTAACCCTCCACCAACCCACTTGTTGACACGTAGGGAGCATGTATGATTTGGTTATATGGTTACCACTGTAAATGGTTTCTTGGCTTACAGGAAACCTTTGGCTTGTCACTCAATGTAAAGCCACCTGTAAAGAAAAGAAAAGCAATAAGAAGTGACAGGAAAGACGGGAGAAATAGGAAGAGAGGAGGGCAGGCACAGAAAAATAATGATAAAGGCTAAGGAAGAAGTAGTTAGCACTACATCGAGTGAGTGGATGATGGTCGCCACCATGATTATAAGTATATATAAATATATATACTGTATATATATATATATATATATATATATATATATATATATATATATATATATATATATATATACCGTATATATATATATATATATATATATATATATATATATATATATATATATATATATATATATATATATATATATATATATATATATATATATATATATATATATATATATATATATATATATATATATATATAATATATATATACCATATATATATATATATATATATATATATATATATATATATATATATATATATATATATATATATATATACCGTATATATATATATATATATATATATATATATAGTAATACCTCTAATATCCGAATGCCCAATATCCGAACATCCCCACTAACCGGACATAATCGTCCCAGGATCCAATATTCCCAAAATGGGCCAAAAACCACAAAAACTTCGAAAAATATCTGACTTTTTTCCCACCCGTGATTTGAAAATGCCACGTGGCGCCAAGCAGCTATTACACCATGGTCCCTTCACCCCTTCCTTCCTCCCCCCTCCCCCCTCCCCTGTCAGGGTTGCCATTTGGTATTTTTCATTACCAAGTGTGGGCCAATTTGGTAATGAAAAATTCGTTTGGTAATGAATCAGAATAATCCATTACCAAATGGATTTTTCACATGTATGAGGATACACAGGATGGAGATGGTGGATTGTTTGCTCTCTCTGATTAATTTGGTAGCCTATATAGTGTGATAATAATCAACATGCTGTTAATTATAAGAAGAGTGATTACATGTATTTCTATCTATCTATCTATCTATCTATCTAGTGCCAGACGCCTCAGTCCCGTTTGGGGTGACCACAAACAAATCGCCTCCAAGTCGCCCTGTCCCCCGCCATTTCACTCCCCTGCTCCCAACTCACACCCCCCTCTCTCATATACCTCTCCACCCCATCCCTCCATCTCATCCTCAGCCTCCCCCTCCCTCTTTCCCCCTCCACCTCACTCACATACACTCTCTTCGTCAGTCTTTCACCCTCCATCCTCTCCACATGGCCAAACCACCTCAGTATGTTCCTCATAACGCTTCCTATCACATCCACATCAACACCACAACGCTCCTTTATATCCTCATTCGTCAGCCTGTCTCTCCATGTGACTCCACAGGCTCCTCTTAAATAACTCATTTCCACTGCTCTCACTCTTGACTTGTGTCCTTCCAACAACGTCCAAGCTTCACTTCCGTACGTTAGAGTTGGTATCACAATACTGTCATGTAGTAACTTTTTCACTTCCATGCTCACTTCCCTGTTTCTTATCACTGCTTTCAAAGAACCAGCAACCTTTCTTCCCTGCTGTACCCTTTCAAGCACTTCACCCTCCAAACCTCCATCCTTACTCATCACACTACCCAAGTACTTAAACGTACTCACATTTTCCAATTCCTCACCATCCAACCTCGCTGTACATTCACTGACTTCACCTCTCTCAAAGACCATCACTTTACTCTTCCCTACATTCACCTTTAGATTCCGTTTCTTACACACTCTCCCAAACTCATCCACCAAGCCTTGCAGCTCCCCTTCATCTTCACTCAACAACACAGTATCATCTGCAAACAACAGCACAGGGAGTTTCCAAACACTATCCTCTCTCACCAGGGCCACTCCAACATCCACTGCCCTACCTTGTACCTCTTTTATTACCCCATCCATGTACAGATTGAACAACCATGGAGACATGACACATCCCTGTTTCAACCCAACTTTCAAAGAGAAAAATTCACTTAGTTCACGATCCACACGCACTGCAGCCTTCGCACCATCGTACATACTCTTCACAGCATTCAACAACTTCCCATCTACTCCATATATTCTTAACACTTTCCACAATCCTAGTCTATCCACCCTGTCATATGCTTTCTCCAAATCCATGAAAGCCGCATACAACTTCTTTCCCTTCTCTAGAAACTTTTCCACTAAAGATCTGAGAATGAATATCTGATCTACACAACCTTTTCCCTTCCTAAAGCCTCCCTGTTCTTCTCCAACTAATTCCTCTGTTCTTTCTCTAACTCTGTCAATAAGTATCCTACCATACACTTTTCCTATTATACTAAGAAGACAAATGCCCCTATGATTACCACACACTTCTTTTTCCCCTTTTCCTTTGTACAAGGGAATAATTATACCTGACTTCCAATCCTCCGGGACTCTACCTTCCTCCCAGGCCAATCTGCACATCTTCCACATCCATTCTACTACTATCTCTCCCCCATGCTTCAGCATTTCACCACACACTCCATCAATTCCTGGGGCTTTCCCCAATTTCACTTTCTTCATTGCTTCCACAACTTCTATCCTACTGATTTCTTCCTGTCTTCTCACCTCCCTCCTTCTCCCAGCCATTCCCCAGCCACTTATACTCGCATTACTTCCATCCTCCACGTTCAACAATTCCTTAAAGTGTTCTCTCCATCTGCTCACTTTTTCTCCCTTCTCCACTAGTAATCTACCATTTTTATCTTTCACTCCCCTGCTAACTTCACTTCCACCCTGTCTTACTCTTTTCACCTCTCTCCAGAACATTTTCTTACAGTCCCTCCACTTTACACTCAAATTCCTTCCAAATTCCTCATCCACTCTCTTCTTACTCTCTCTTACTAATCTTTTCACCTCTCTCTTTCTTTCTACATATAACTCTCTCTTCCGCCTCTCAACCTCTTCCACGCCCCTATTCCTCATCCATTCATTGTATGCTTTCTTCTTTTGTGCCACAGCCTGTTTCACCTCTTCAGTCCACCACGCTGTTCCTTGCACCCCCCTCCGTCTTCTCTTCCTTCCACACACCACATCACATGCTGCACATATTTCTTCTGTAAATATTCTACACACACCTTCCACATCCCCCATTTGCTCCAATTCATATTTGCCCAATCGTTCCTCCACTTCTCTCTTATACTCTGCCTTTTTCTCATCCTCTTGTAACCTTTCCACTCTCCTTGCAACTACTCCTTCCTCTCGTCTTTCCCTTCTTCTGTTCCTCCATCTTACTTGGACTTTAATTCTGGCCACCACCAAGTAGTGGTCAGAAAGACCACTCCCCAACCTCTATAAACTCTTGCATCCAATATACATCTTCGCATCCTTTCATCCACACACACATAATCAATCATTGCCTTCCTTTCATTCAGTTCACCACCCACCCTTCTCATCACTCGCCATGTATACCTGTGGATCATTTTATGCCTGAAGAGGGTATTGGCTATCACCAACCCCCTCCCAGCACAAACGTCCACTAACGCACTGCCATTCTCATCTATCTCAGCAGGCACACCCCACTCACCAACTATTCCATCCACCTTCACATTCCCAACTTTACCATTCATATCACCAATCAAAAACACTCTCTCATTCCTTCCAAACTTTTCCATGCACACTTCCACATTTGTCCAGAACTCTTCTCTCACTCTTCTAGCACGATCTTGCGTTGGTGCATACACACACACAATCGCCCACATTTGTATTCCAACTTTCAACTTTACCCACACAATCCTTGATCCAACTGATCCATACTGTCTTATGCTCCTCTTCCATCTTTTACTCACAACTATACATACTCCTTCCTTTGCCCTCTCATTCTCACCTACTCCTGCACATATACCCCATCCATACTCCCATTCTCTCACACTTTCTCCTCTCCATTTTGTTTCAGTTATTCCACATACATCCACTTTCGCATCCTCAAGCACCTGAACAATCTCTCTCTCTTTCACCTCATTATTCGCTCCCCTTACATTCCACGTTCCAATTGCAATGTTCTTTGTCCGGTCCTTGGTCGTCAACGTTTGGTCAGTCCTTGTCCGAGGCTTATTGTTTGTTTTTTTAGTTAGTTGTTTTCCGAGTTTGTTTTGACAGAGTGACTTGGAGGCGTTTTGTCTGCGGCCACCCTTTGCGGGATTAGGGCGTCGGGCTATAGATAGATAGATAGATAGATAGTTTTCCGGGGAGGGGCACTAACCCTCCGCCAACCCTTTTAGTCGCCTTTTACGACAAGCAGGGATACTGGGGGAGTATTCTTGAAAAAACCCCCTACCCCCAGGGGGTATTTCCACTTGTGTATATAATTAGTGAAGAATAGATGCTAGCTTTACGAATTTGGTAATGAAAATTAAAAATGG
>NC_137050.1:27792640-27800140 GCF_032717465.1 Coenobita brevimanus
AGGAGGATTAACTTTTGAAATACAGCGTAAAATTATAAATGGTTGGTGAACTAGTTGATGGAACGAATGCTAGCGTGTGTTTAAACAGGCACCCATGTTGCGACCCAGTGTGATCCGAGACCAAACGAATGACGATCGCTTTCCTCGCCGATACTGAAAATGACTCTAGGATTACTTTCAACATATTTTTGGAGCTTATTATTTTTAAATTTTGTCTGAATTAACAGAAATCCGGATCAAAGGGGTCCGGACCAAAGAGGTTCTATTGTATTTCATATACAGTATACAGATAGATAGATAGATATATTACACATATATATATATATATATATATATATATATATATATATACACATAATGCGAGTTCAACATGAAAAGAACCCACTGACCAGCATTAAGGCATTGGTGTCCAGTACAACCCCGTAAAGACGAACAATATGCTCAGAATCAATTGTGTGCATGATTGCTGCCTCCTTCAGGAACTCCATAGGTTGTGTTTGCATGCGTTCCTTGCTTAGGCACTTGATGGCCACTTGAATCTGTCATGGATAAGGAATATAAATAGCCAGCAATTGTAACTGGATGTAGTTTGCAATAATTATTTTATCAAATCTGTTATTTCTGTTCTGAGTTATACTGTAATGTGAAGGAACAAGGTACAAGGGTACAACTAGTTCTCATCTGCAAAATGCAACTACAATTAAACAGTATTAAGTGAGACATTCTACAGGTTCAAAACAGAAGTTAAAAGCCTTTTTTTTTTCTTTTTTTTTTTTTTACTGCAACGTAGCTTTCTGATGAATCACTGGCAACATCAATAAAAACTGTCATTTCATCAGCAGCTTAATAATGAAAATAACTTAATGTGAGAACTAACATTACAGTACAATAATTTCACAAGACCTAGTACAAAACTTCACTGAAGTTAACACATGGGAGTACAGTATATACCCTTTCACCCTCCTCATTGGTCCAGACTCCCTGTTGAACCACTCCAAATTCCCCAACACCAAGCTCCTTGTTGATGACGATTGCATCAGCAGGAATTATGTGTTTACTGGGGACTCGTACTCCAGGTCGTTCCCCACCCTCTTCACCCACCATTACCTCTCCACCCTCTGTTCCTTCTTTCCTTGCCAGCAGGATCTGGGGAAGTATTTATAACAAGAATAAGATAAAGCCATCGCCATACAGGAGCTATCCAGTAACTGCTTCTACTTACTTCTAGGTGATTGTCTATCTATCTATATACCTAGGCTGCTTCCCCCAAGGAAAGGGAGGTAGCCGAGACAGGACGACACACTCCCCATTTACTCATCCATTCAAACACATTCATTAGCATCTTAGCACCAAAGGGGAGAACGGACAGATCCTCACCGCACCACACCGCACAAGGGTCAACTGCGCAATGCAATCAGTGACATCCGCAGCAGGGCCCGACAGCAGAACTGGTTTACCCCTGCCACATCATAACAGACCCATCCCCTTGTATTAGTGTTTAAGAGAGTTTTCCAAACCAGCGAGGTGAGATGCACCTTTCACTGACCCCTTCGCTACACAAAACCTTCCCAAACAAGACTATCTGGAAGAGGCAGAACTGAGATGAGTGAATAATAACTTCTGAAATAAAGGAATACTCAGAAGAGATGTCTATAATGGATCTTAAAAAACATACAAGATAAACAAGTGTTCATAACAGCCAACTACTACCACAGACCAATTTGGTTTTGTCATTATAATATTCACTATAATCTGACTGTGAGGTATGAGTGAAGACAAACATATACAGCATAAAAACAATCTTATATATTAGCTTCAGCTTTGGAGAGTTTATGACTACAATTGTTCAAGAACATCATGGGGGAAGAAGTGAGTTTGTATCAGGGAAGGGAAAAGAGACAACCATGAGTAACTACAATATCACTAAAACCTCAGCTTCAATATTACCATCACTAGCAACAAGTAACATCGACTCCTTCTACTCCATGATGATTTTTTATAATTCTCTATCTATCTATCTATCTATTGCCAGACGCCTCAATCTCGTTTGGGGTGGCCACAAACAAATCGCTTCCACGTTGTACTGTCCCCCGCCATTTCACTGCCCTGCTCCCAACTCACACCCCACTCTCTCATATAC
Organism: Coenobita brevimanus; assembly: GCF_032717465.1. Classification (NCBI taxonomy): domain Eukaryota; kingdom Metazoa; phylum Arthropoda; class Malacostraca; order Decapoda; family Coenobitidae; genus Coenobita; species Coenobita brevimanus. Next base: position 27,794,781 of record NC_137050.1, read on the forward strand.
CTCTCCACCCCATCCCTCCATCTCATCCTCGGCCTCCCCCTCCCTCTTCCCCCCTCCACCTCACTCACATACACTCTCTTCGTCAGTCTTTCACCCTCCATCCTCTCCACATGACCAAACCACCTCAGTGTGTTCCTCATAACACTTCCTATCACATCCACACCCACACCACAACGCTCCTTTATATACTCATTCGTCAGCCTGTCTCTCCATGTGACTCCACAGGCTCGTCTTAAATAACTCATTTCCACTGCTCTCACTCTTGACTTGTGTCCTTCCAACAACGTCCAAGCTTCACTTCCATACGTTAGAGTTGGTATCATAATACTGTCATGTAGTAACTTTTTCACTTCCCTGCTCACTTCCCTGTTTCTTAACACTGCTTTCAAAGAACCAGCAACCTTTCTTCCTTGCTGTACCCTTTCAAGCATTTCACCCTCCAAACCTCCATCCTTACTAATCACACTACTCAAGTACTTAAACGTACTCACATTTTCCAATTCCTCACCATCCAACCTTGCTGTACATTCACTGACTTCACCTCTCTCAAAGACCATCACTTTACTCTTCCCTACATTCACCTTTAAATTCCGTTTCTTACACACTCTCCCAAACTCATCCACCAAGCCTTGCAGCTCCCCTTCGTCTTCACTCAACAACACAGTATCATCTGCAAACAACAGTACAGGGAGTTTCCAAACACTATCCTCTCTCACCAGGGCCACTCCAACATCCACTACCCTACCTTGTACCTCTTTTATTACCCCATCCATGAACAGACTGAACAACCATGGAGACATGACACATCCCTGTTTCAACTCAACCTCCAAAGAGAAAAATTCACTTAGTTCACCATCCACACGCACTGCAGCCTTAGCACCATCATACATACTCTTCACAGCATTCAACAACTTTCCATCTACTCCATATATTCTTAATACTTTCCACAATCCTTGTCTATCCACCCTGTCATATGCTTTCTCCAAATCCATGAAAGCCGCATACAACTTCTTTCCCTTCTCTAGAAACTTTTCCACTAAAGATCTAAGAATGACTATCTGATCTACACACCCTCTTCCCTTCCTAAAGCCTCCCTGTTCTTCTCCAACTAATTTCTCTGTTCTTTCTCTAACTCTGTCAATAAGTATCCTACCATACACTTTTCCTATTATACTAAGGAGACAAATGCCCCTATGATTACCACACACTTCTTTTTCCCCTTTTCCTTTGTACAAGGGAATAATTATACCTGACTTCCAATCCTCCGGGACTCTACCTTCCTCCCAGGCCAATCTGCACATCTTCCACATCCATTCTACTACTATCTCTCCCCCATGCTTCAGCATTTCACCACACACTCCATCAATTCCTGGAGCTTTCCCCAATTTCATTTTCTTCATTGCTTCCACAACTTCTATCCTACTGATTTCTTCCTGTCTTCTCACCTCCCTCCTTCTCCCAGCCATTCCCCAGCCACTTATACTCGCATTACTTCCTCCATCATGTATGTTCAACAATTCCTTAAAGTGTTCTCTCCATCTGCTCACTTTTTCTCCCTTCTCCACTAGTAATCTACCATTTTTATCTTTCATTCCCCTGCTGACCTCACTTCCACCCTGTCTTAACTCTCTTCACCTCTTTCCAGAACATTTTCTTAGTCCCTCCACTTTACACTCAAATTCCTCATCCACTCTCTTCTTACTCTCTCTTACTAATCTTTTCACCTCTCTCTTTCTACATATAACTCTCTCTTCCGCCTCTCAACTTCTTCCACACCCCTATTTCTCATCCATTCATTGTATGCTTTCTTCTTTTGTGCCACAGCCTGTCTCACCTCTTCAGTCCACCACACTGTTCCTTGCACCCCCCTCCGTCTTCTCTTCCTCCCACACACCACATCACATACTGCACATTTTTCTTCTGTAAATATCTTGCACACACCTTCCACGTCCCCCATCTGCTCCAATTCATATTTCCCCAATTGTTCCTCCACTTCTCTCTTATACTCTGCCTTTTTCTCATCCTCTTGTAACCTTTCCACTCTCCTTACAACTACTCCTTCCTCTCGTCTTTCCCTTCTTCTATTCCTCCATCTTACTTGTATCCTAATTCTAGCCACCACCAAGTAGTGGTCAGAAAGTCCACTCCCCCAACCTCTATAAGCTCTTGCATCCATTACACATCTTCGCATCCTTTCATCCAAACATACATAATCAATCATAGACTTCCTTTCATTCAGTTCACCACCCACCCTTCTCATCACTTGCCATGTATACCTCTGGATCATTTTATGCCTGAAGAGGGTATTGGCTATCACCAACCCCCTCCCAGCACAAATGTCCACTAATGCACTGCCATTCTCATCTACTGCAGCAGGCACACCCCACTCACCAACTATTCCATCCACCTTCACATTCCCTACTTTACCATTCATATCACCGATCAAAAACACTCTCTCATTCCTTCCAAACTTTTCCATGCACACTTCCACATTTGTCCAGAACTCTTCTCTCACTCTGCTAGCACGATCTTGCGTTGGCGCATACACATGCACAATCGCCCACATTTGTATTCAAACTTTCAACTTTACCCACACAATCCTTGACCCAACTGATCCATACTGTCTTATGCTCTTCTTCCATCTTTTACTCACAACTATACATACTCCTTCCTTTGCCCTCTCATTCTCACCTACTCCTGCACATATACCCCATCCATACTCCCATTCTCTCACACTTTCTCCTCTCCATATTGTTTCAGTCATTCCGCATACATCCACTTTAGCACTCTCAAGCACCTGGACAATCTCTCTCTCTTTCACCTCATCATTCGCTCCTCTTACATTCCACGTAGCCATTACCAAGTCCTTTGTCCGGTCCCGGGTCGTCATCGTTTAGTCAGTCCTTGCCCGAGGCTTTTTGTTTGTTTTATTTAGTTAGCTGTTTTCCGGGGAGGGGCACTAACCCTCCGCCAACCCTTTTAGTCGCCTTTTACGACAAGCAGGGATACTGGGGGAGTATTCTTGAAAAAAAAACCCTACCCCCAGGGGTAATTCTATTTTTATATTACTAAACATTTTACTTGGCTTACAAGAATGACCTGATAGTGTATGGATTAATGAATGCTGTGTCGAACCTCGCTAAGGAAAAAAAACTTCAAAACTTTCAACAACTTGCCTGGAGTTATTAAGACTATAACATTGCCATAATGCAGGTGTTAAGGGTTTCCAATATATTTTTTTCAGATATCTGTACACCACAATAAAGAAGCTGAGATATTCATAACCAGAGATGTAAACACACTATCCTCTTAACTCTCTTAAACCATGATCACCTTCTGGTAAGCCTCCTTGAATTACCAGGAAAACAGAGAATAGGTGGCTAACCTTCTTAAACTTTGAGAGGTATGTCTGTGGGCAGTACTTGTGGAAGTATTTCTTGAGGCGCCGTATCTCTGGCCGGGACATACCCAGAGCCTGTAGGTCCTCATCAGCCACGAACTTAATCTGCCCCACATTTTGCACCTGAAAAATATACAATATAAATAATAAATGCATAATTAGCTCAGCATTTAGTATGAGACACACAAACACACGTATGCACGCATAGCCTTATGTTCATCCAGCATACTTCCCATTCTTCTTACTACTCACCATATACAGTACTATTAAAAAGGTACTGGGTATTGTCAGGCCATTCTCTTCACAAACGTCCATCAGGCCAGTCTCATATCCATATTCTGTGCTTCAGTGGGTATAACCTACTGGCCAATTATCCCATCTGGTATAGCATTCCTTACTTTACAATTCATATCTCTAGGCAGAAACACTCTCCCACTTGCTACAGTCATCTCCGAACATGCTTCTACATTTTCCCAGAACTGCTTATATTGTTGCTATTGTGGTCCTGTGTCTGCTTTAATGTTTTTACAATGAGCGCCAACAGTCGTGTTGCAGTTCTGTCTGAAGATTAAATGTAACATGTGAAACATTATGAACCATCTGTATGACATATGGTGGAGCATACCAGATGTTTAGCCCGTCAGTTTATGTTTTCACTAAATTTCACAACACGCCTAGCCAACGGCCATACCACGTTGAGTACACCGCTTCCCGTCCGATCAGCGAAGTTAAGCAATGTTGGGTCTGGTTAGTACTTGGATGGGTGACCGCCTGGGAACACCAGATGCTGTTGGCATAACGTTCTCCCTACGTGTCAAGTGGGGTTGGTGGAGGATTAGTGCCCCTCCCTGTAAAACAACTCTAAGCCCTTGGCCACCCTGTTTGGGATACATGGCGTCTGGCAATGAATGAATGATGAATGACTATTGGCTATCAATGTACATGTATATTAACAAAAGCATTAATTCTGACAAACATTTTAAATAAAACTTTGCACACACAATCAATGGGGGCCCAACAGTTAACACTCTGAATTTGGTTCAGACTAGTATCCTCAGAGGGGGTGCTTGGTTGTCATGCTCCAGTCACAGCAAATGCCACCAAGCATTGTGAGCAAGGGCATTTGTCCCTAACTACTAAATATCTCTGGCTAAGCCACATCATACCTCACCTACAGGACTCATAAACACCCAACTTTCCTTTTGAATAATGTACATGGTAATCTGTAACATGTTCTAAAGGCTCCTTCACATAACCTGAGCCCTACCACACAATAGAGATGGCCTGTCTGAATACAACACAGACATTACATACCAACATCACCATACGAGCAACAAACAAGATATGACAGTACATGCAGTGCTATCAAAGTCTCCAGCCTGGCTATGGCACCTGGTACGGTTTGGATTAGGGGAATGAAAATCAGGTCTGGAGAGGAGGTAACAAGTTACTGGGTCAGGGTTCATTACCTCAGGCAATGTTTAGCATGATGAAATTTGATATGTACAAGATTAGATATTAACTTGACAAAGGCTAAAACCATTGAGTCTTAAAAAAAGAAAAAAATCCTTACAGTAATGCATTTGTCTTAACCACTTCACTATGAAGATGTATCCTTTATTGTACTCTAGGACGGCTCTCAACCACCAAATGATTTTATTCAGCCCTGGACAACATTTTGATATGAAGGAGTTAGAATAAAGTTTTCATGAACCCCTTCACAATTAATGGTCTGTCTTAAGTTGAATAAAATGCTCAAATGAAAACAAATTTTATAAAAGACATCAGACCGAACGGGTTCATTTTTCCTTCACCTCTATTAACATCTGTCATGGTGACTGAATGTGGAAAGAAAGCTTTTCACAAGAGGGGAAATGATCCATATCTTATCATACAGGTTTAATGCAAGTTGATGAGGAGATTGACAATGATAAGGAAGACAACAGCTCCTGTCTGTGGC